>NC_083404.1:6932034-7233032 GCF_020745735.1 Hemiscyllium ocellatum | reverse complement strand
TATCGGACTAGTATTACAGAAGGTAAAACAATGACCCAAATGCTGGAAACCAGATTCTAAATTACTGGCACTGGAAAAGCACAGCAGTTCAGGCAGCATCCGAGGAGCAAATCGACATTTTGGGCAAAAGCACTTCATCAGGAATACAACTGTATTCCTGATGAAGAGCTTTTGCCCGAAACGTCGATTTTACTGCTCTCGGATGCTGCCTGAACTGCTGTGCTTTTCCAGTACCACTAATCCAGAATCTAGTATAATAAAAGGGAAGGTAACAGATAGGTTAGAGTACGGACTGGTAAATAGCTGTTAGTTAATTATTCTTTGTTATACTTTAAGAAATAAAGTTCTATATTTTTATCTTAAATAGTCCATGGCCACTCAAACTTTTACAGATTATTGCATGGGATAAATCTATTTTGTATTGCTGTTTTTTAAATTAACTAGGAGAGATTACCCCATTTCGTAACAAAAGTTCACTATCTTAATATGGCAAGCATTAGCTGTGAATTATTGTTTTACAAATTCAAGTGCACAACAGCGATCACGGGTCAGTATTACAATCCCAGCTTTTTCCAATGCATATTAATGTCCTAGATAAAGGTACATAGGGCAAAATATCACAGTTGCTTACTATACAAAACTCAAAAGTAGAAAAAAACATTTAGGAGGAAAGTAGCACTCGAGGAGAATGGAGACAAAATAGTGAACCAAACAAGTAAAACAGCAAGTGATATAACTTGAAATGCAGAATGAGAAGAATTAATACAAACTAAATTACACATCTTTTTATGGACAACAGGAACAAAGACCTGGGCTTTACATGCTGAAATATTTGAATGACAGACCAGGTGAAAAAGCTTTCACACATAAAAGCATAAGAAAATTTTAGATTCATAAATGGAGACAAAATTCATCGCTAGGGATTTTTGTTCAACATTTATGGGTCAGAAGTTAGGCCACAGCTAGAATATTGTGTTTGGTTCTGGGTATCACAGTCTGGGATCTTGAATAAGATACAAACAGAATTTACTAAAATGCGACCAGAAATGAGCAGTTTCAAATCTGCTGGGGGAGAGAGAGGGCAAGACAGGTGGGCACAGAAACAGTCAGGCACAGAACATTCAAAACTTTGAGGGGTTTTGATAGAGTACAAAGGAACTTTTTTTCAAACTGGCAGGAGGATGAGTAAGGAGAGGAAATTGATTTATGGTGTTTGGAGTGGAGATAAAGATGAAAAATAAAAATGCTGTACGAAGACTAGTATTGAGAAATAATTATATTTGGAAGAACAAAATGTGAATCAGTTTGAATGAAGATGAGAAACAGCAAAGGAAAAATATTAACGGTGGAAACAAAACAAGAAATAATACTGTATGATAAGAAAGATACACAAATCATGGTGATTTTAATCTTCACATGAATTGGACGAATCAGATTGGCAAAGTTAGCCTAGAAGAGGATTGGCAAAGTTGGCCAAGAGGAGGTGGTCATAGACAGGCTTTTGTTATTGAGAACAATACATCGTAGAACCACAGAACAGTCATTTTAGACCTGGTAATTAGATAAGATTAATTCATGTCCAGAAAATTCTTTACTGAATTCAAGAGTGATCATAACATAGTAAAATCTCACGTTCAGTATGAGAAATGCAGGACAAAATGAATGTCTTAAACTTAAAGGGAATGACAAGGCTATGTAGACAGCATTGATTAAAGTAGACTCAGAAAACAGGTTAAAAGATAATATTGTAGAGACGCACCGAGACATTTAGGCAGATATTTACAGTTGGCCTCCCGATTTATGAATATCCAATTACAGGTGCTTGTACTTACAAACAAGATCCTATATTACTACTAGCATTAAGGATCCAACACAAGTATTTGGCCGTACTTACAATTAGACTTTTATACTGTACTGTATTGTGTTCTGATTTGCACACAAAATCATGTATGTATGTACAGTACTCAGGAACAGAACCTGTCTGTAACCCAGGTACTGCTGGTACTCCATTGATAAAGAATATTTCTACAAAGATATACCATCCAGGCCTAACCAAGAAAATTAAAAGATGTAGAAGAATTAAAAGGGATACAACAGTGTCAAGGTTAGAGGAAGGCCAGGAGATCTTATAAACCAGCATAAGGTGACTTTTTCAAAAAAAGACAGAATTTGGAGTTTGAGAAAAAAACTAGCATAAAATGTATACAGACAAGAAGAGTTCTTCTATAAGTATATAAAGAAAGAAAAACGTACCTAAAGTGAGCAAGCAATGGCAGCTTAGAGAATGAAGCTGAAAAAATAAACACGTGAAACAAGGAAATGAGAGACTTTGACCAAGTATATTTTACATCTTCACAACAGATGACATTTAAAATATCCCAAAAGCTAAAAAGAATGAATAGCTAAAAGGAGGGAAGGCATAAAATGAAACAGGAAAGCAATTCGTTTTGCAAAGCGATATAGAAAGATTAAATGCTTGAGCAAAAATCTGGTCAATGGAGTAAAATGAGTACAGACATGGGTGCTCACTTTAAAAAAATCCTGCTTTTTTGTTGCTTCTGTTAAAATGGAGAAATATTAAAAGAACACTGGAATGCAGAGGGATCTGGTTATTCTCGTACATGAATCTTAAAATAGTCAACATGAAGCAAAAATTATTAGGAAAACAAATGTTATATTAGCCTTTATTGTAAAGAGGCAATCTAAAAGAAAGTAAGTCTAATTGTAACCTTACAGCACATTTTTCAGACCAGAACGATGTAGTATTTTTCAGATCAGAACGATGAAACATTGCAAGCAATTTAATGAGGGCTCACTATGCTGATTCCTGAGATTAGGGCTTGTGTTATTAAAATATGCAGAAATTTTAGGAGACTCAAAAGGGTAGATGCTGAGAGAACGTTTTCCTTTGTTTGGAAATATGTAACTGTATGACATGGTTTAAAAATAAGAAGTCAAATGGAATTAGAAAAAATTTCTTCCCTTGGGTAATTTTCAGTCATTGCAATTGCTGTATACTTTTCCATTGAAAGCAGTGGAAAATGGATCATTGAACGTAATCAAGGCTGAGTTAGGCATATTTTTTGATATATAGGGAGTCAAGGGTGGGGAGTACAGACAGAGAAGTGTAGATAAGACACAATTAGATCAGCCTTGATCTTTCTAACTGACAGAGCAGGCTCAAGGTGCTAAATGTCTACTCCACTCCTATTTCTTCGAATTATATAATTTTATCAAGTAGTTCTGAATTGGAATTCATTGCCTGAAAAAGAGTGGTGAAAGCAGATTCACTAGTGATTTTCAAAAGATAGCTGGGTACTTCAAATACTTTCCAAGGAAAGAGGTCTGCTGTTTACAGGAGAGAAATATAGCAGGACTAACTGAATAGCTCTTTTCAAGAATCAGCATGGGCACAATGATCCAATGCTCTCCTACGATCACTGTACACACATGAGGTCATGAGGGCAGTGCTGAGCTGGAAGGTTGGAGCTGGGGTGAGGTGGGGGAAGGGGAAAATGAGGAAACTGGTGAAATCCACATTGATGCCATGGGGTTGAAGTGCTCCAAGGCGGAAGATGAGGCGTTCTGCCTCCAGGTGTCGGGTGATGAGGGAGCGACAGTGGAGTTGGCCCAGGACCTCAATGTCCTCGGCAGAGTGGGAGGGGGAGTTGAAATGTTAGGCTACAGGTCAGTGGGGTTAATTGGTGCGGGTGTCCCAGAGATGTTCCCTAAAGCACTCTGCTAGGAGGCATCCAGCCTCCACATCGGTAGCAACGGATACAATAAATGATATTGGTGGATGTGCACATAAAACTTTGATGGTTGAGGAATGAACCTTTGGGGCCTTGGATGGAGGTGAGAGAGGAAGTGTGGGCGCAGGTTTTGCAATTCCTGCGGTGGCAGGGGAAGGTGCTGGGAAGGGAGGATGGGTGGTTGGGGGGCATTAACCTAACCAGGTAGTCACAGAAGGAATGGCCTTTGTGAAAAGCAGAAATGGGTGGGGAGGCAACTATATACCTGGTGGTGGGGTCCGTTTGGAGGTGGCGGAAATGTCGTCGGATGATGTGGTTTGAGAAAGTTGGTAGGGCGGAAGGTGAGCACCAGGGGGGTAGGGGGGCTTCTGTCCTTATTACAGTTGGAGGGGTGAGGTTTGAGGGCGGAGGTGCGGGATGTAGACGAGATGCATCGGAGGGAAATTGCGGTCTCTAAAGAAGAAGGCCACCTGGTGTGTTCTGTGGTGGAAGTGGTCCTCCTGAGAGCAGATATGGCCAAGGCGGAGGAATTGGGAATACGGGATGGCATTTTTGCAGGAGGTAGAGTGGGAAGAGGTGTAATCCAGGTCGCTGAGAGAGTTAGTGGGTTTGTAAAAAATGTCAGTGTCAAGTCGGTCGTCATTAATGAGATGGAGAGGTCCAAGAAGGGGAGGAAGGTGTCAGAGATGGTCCAGGTGAATTTAAGGTCGGGATGCAACGTGTTGGTGAAGTTGATGAATTGCTCAATCTCCTCGCAGGAGCACGAGGTGGCGCCAATGCAGTCATCAATATAGCGGAGGAAGAGGTGGGGAGTGGTACTGGTGTAATTACGGAAGATCAACTGTTCTACGTAGCCAAAGAGACAGGCACAGCTGGGGCCCATATGGGTCCCCATGGCTACCCCTTTGGTCTGGAGGAAATGAGAGGATCCAAAGGAGAAGTTGTGAAGGGTGAGGACCAGTTCAGCCAAACGAATGAGTGTTGGTGCAAGGGTACTGCTGGGGACGTCAGGAGAAGAAGAAACAGAGGGCTTGGAAGCCCTGGTCATGACAGATGGAGATGTGGAGGGAGTGGATATCCATGGTGAAATGGAAGTCTTGGAGGAGGTGGAGGGCGTGGGTGGTGTCTCAAACGTATGTGGGGAGTTCCTTGACTAATTGGGGGGGGGGGGGGGGAAGAAGGACAGTGTCAAGGTAGGTGGAGATGAGATGAGTTGGGTGGTGCAGGAGCATGCTGAGACAATGGGTCAGCCAGGGTGGTCAGGCTTGTGGATCTTGGGAAGGAGGTGGAATCGGGCGGTGCGGGGTTCCTGGACAATGAGGTTGGAAGCTGTGGGTGGCAGATCTCCCGAGGTGATGAGGTTCTGTTTAGTCTAGTTAAAAAAAAAGTCACCTTCGGTAGCCATCTGTCATTTCTTCTCAAACGCTCATATTTGTCTTGCTCCTTAAGAAACTGATTGTACTCCTTGTTTCGTTCTGTTCTCAATCTGTCCTGAAAAAATATACGAAAAAACACATTAATGATAAGCATCATAGTTGACTAAACATTTCAATTCTATTATCATTGCAAAGTCATAGGGGAAGCAGCTGAGGTATTAGGTTATATAGTAAGAACAACTCAATTGTGAATGTCGTAAGATATATCTTATATAAGGCATGGCCAGAATTTCAGCTTGATGATAGTGTCTAGTTTTATTTATATGGCACACAGTCAGTAATAGTGAGGCCCTTGAGAAGGTCAAGTCTGAGATAACTAGAAAGAAAGCTAACAGCCCCAAGACTGTGGCTGGATTTCACCTAAACTTGGTTAAACATCTATTTAGATACATTTCATGAAGGGTTTCTCTCCATGAGGTTATCCTGTGCAATTCTCTGCAGTTCACTTCATTATGAACATGCCACACCTTTATGGCATTGTTCTCCCACTCAGTGGCAAAAACATTGTGTGCACCTTCCAGGATTTTGGCCACTTGCAACACATATAAAGTCCAGCACAGGGTTAATCTCTGCCAGTCTTAAACAGCTCTTCACAATGCATATAACAAGACAGAAATGAAAACAAAACTTCAAAAAGACACGTAGGTGGATGCTTCATTGCAAATAGAAACTCACATCCATTAATATATTGCTACCTTACATCATCACCTGCCGCATCAACTGTCAATACAAATGCAGCTACAAGAATAAACTCAGGCTACCCTTCCTTAGTGTCATACCACATCACAACACATCTAAGCCAGTGTTGTTCTAACATCCAGAGTCACATAACATCTCACTGTTGTTCAGGACTGATTATGGCTCAGCTGTCTGACCAACTTGGAAGAACGAGGTCAACTGATAAGCAGCCCGACCCTTGGAGGATCTCTTGCATCTCCCCAACTGTTATTTTGTCTGGTTAACAGGACCTGCAGGACTGATCATTGCTAACTCCCTACGCTGTAAGATTATAGAACCCCGAACCCTGACCACCCAAAGCCCCAGACTGATATTGAATATTGCCCTTGACTTATCATGCTAGAACCCATCAAGTGACGACAACAGCCCTCTTGACTAAGAACAACTCTGTTTAGACCTTGGGGCACTGCCATTTGGTTGAAAAAGCAGGGTACTTGCTGCATAAACATCCACGCAAATTGGCATAAGCAAAGCACCAGCCTCAAAACACGTTTGCATGTTTCCAAGCACAACAATTTCAAGTCTTTGGCAAGTATTTTGGGAGATGATGAACATATAGGACTTGCAACCCACTTTATGTTGATGGATTGCCAGGCATCTTACCTATGCAGGAATTTTAGCACTGACAGAGAACCATGCAGCTTCTATGTGTCTTAGCCTGCTTTTTTGCAAGCAAGGTATTCAGCATCAAGTTAGAGACAAACAAGCTCTTGTGTTCTAACTTGTCTTTTCAGTGCAGAAGGAGGGGCAAGCAGCTTGTGGCAGATGGAAGCACTGAAGAGTAAATGTACCTATGAGCAATGGGGTGGCCATGTTGCAGTCCATGCTATATCAACAGCAGAAATGCAACATGTGCCAGCATCTTACAAAGCAAACACATTGCATGTACTTTAAATAAAAGAGCAATGCATGAAAATCAAAGGGGTCGAGTGTTTAGTATGCTGAAAGTGGACTCCAGTCAGTCCAGGGATAGTATCAGCTAATCAAGGGGCTGATTCAATTGCAGACCAAATTTGGCCACTGTTAGTAAAGTCCTTGATCAGACATGAGTTCATGATCCGAACTTTGCAGGGTTTGGGCGTTTGTCAGTCAAGGTCTTCCCACACTTTGTGGATTACATGCAGATCAGTCAGGTTGCTGTTGAGACATCAGTCTGGGAGATGGGCTTTAGTCAGTTGAGCTCTTCTACCAAAACCGTCAGGGAAGGACGTCATGGGATTCAGTCACTAATAGCAAGTGGCTTATTAGCAACCGATGCATGGAGTTCTTGGGAAAGTGGACAGCTCAGGAGCGGAGGATTGGCCTGAAATGTATTGGGTCACTGAAGGAATGGGGACAGTGATGGGTGATAATTAAAGATTATATGGTGGGATCTCAGTTCATTGGAGTGGAAAGCAATAGTAGGGAGATGTGTGCCAGCAGGGGTATAGGTTCATCCAGTGTTCAGGGAAGGAATAAATTTAAGTTTCATCGTTAATGGTGTGAGGGCTCAGACATCCCATCATCAACACTGATTTCCTCACAGATCATCTTATAACAAATCTAATTTGGCAAACGGTATGTTTACCTTTTTCGTGAATTTACTCCTGGTGAGAAAGAATTGAAGAACAAAAACAAAAGCTTCTGCAAGCCCAACAAGAACAGCCAACTCCAGCAGGGGAGGAAGAAGATTGGCAGAGCTATGATGATAGGGCATTCAACAGTAAGCGAAGCAGATAGAAGTGAATTAAACAAAGAACCGCAGAACTGTAAAGAACTGGATATCTGAAACAAAAACAAAAAATTGCTGGAGAAACTCAGCAGGTCTGGCAGCATCTGTGAAAGGAGAGTAGAGTTAACATAGCAAGTCCAGTGACTCTTCTTTAAATTTCTGTTTTTGCTCTAGGATTGAATGTTGCCTGCCTGGTGTCAGGGTCAAGGATGCCTCAGAGTAATTGAAAAGCAAGGAGAGGGTGAATAGTCAGTGGTTGTGGTACATATTGGTACCAATATCATAAGTTTTTAATAAAGGATGATGTCCTACAAGCAGAATATAGGGAATTAAAACTCAAATTTTAAATAAGTAGGACTTCAACGGGCTGTAATGTCAGGATTAATACTAGTTCCATTTGCTATCACATGCAGAAATAACAGGATATATGAAGTTCATATATAGCTGAAGAAAAGGCAGAGGGATGGGAACTTGAGAAGGGAGAGAAAGGATGAAACAAGAATTGAAATGAAAACAAATGCAGCATAAACGGCAGAAAAATACTGGAGAAAAACAAATGGGGTCATCGTACAAAAAGTTCAGATTATTTTCCGTCCAAAAAAAGAAATCTAAAGGCTGTGAGACTTCATGTACAGAGCATTTGCAATAAAGTAGATAAATTAGCAGCTCAGATAAAAACAGGCATGGAATGGTTGCAATTACAGTCACATGACTGAAAGGTACCAAGGATTGGAACTGAATATCCAGGAGTATTCGTCATTTAGGAAGGACGGACCAACAGGGAAAGAAATTAGGATAGCATTGTTAGTAAGGGAAAATTCAATGCAATAAAAAGTTGGATATTGGCTCAGACAACAATTATGTGGAGATTAGAAACATCAAAAGGGCAGAAAACATTGTTTGGACTTGTATCCAAATTGTAATGGAGACGAAAGAAAATATTTTAAATAAAATTAGAGATGTTTGCAATAAGGTTACAGCTGTAATCAAGGGCAACTTTAATTTACACATATTCTAGACTGGGTACTGTGCAATGAAAAGGATTAATTAACAATCTTGTTCTGTAGAATTCCTTGGGAAAGAGTGACCATGGCATGATCACTCTTAGCATTCTGCATTAAGTTAAGTAATCAAATCCAAAAAAAAAGTGTGTTCTGGTACAAGGTGCAAATTGGCAAGGATTGATTGGAGTAGTTTATTAAATGGCTGACTGTGGATGGACAATGTGCTACTTTGAGAACATACGCATGAATTTCAACAAATAGTCATTCCTGACTGGCACAAAATAAACAAAAAGGAAAGGTGGCTCAATTGTGGCTTCAAAATAAATTTAGGATAGCATTAAACCCACAGACAAAATTTCCAGAAAATGCAGCAAGCCTGAGGATTTTAGAATTCAGCAGGTTTGATCAATAAAGGGAAAATAAAGTCTAAGAATAAAAATTGTAGGTAACATAAAAACTGATATAGAACGTTTCTACTTCTACATGTGAAGAGAAAATGATTTGTAAAGACAAACATAGGTCCCCTACAGTCAGAAGCTGGGAAAACTATAGTGGAGAACAAAGAAGTGGCAGAAGAATTGAACATGTCTGTCCATTTTTCACAACAAAGGGCACAAATAACCTTCCAGAAATATTAGGAACATGATCTAGTGAGAAGGCAAAAATTGAAGAAAATCAGTATTAGTAAGAAAATAGTGATAGGGAAATTAATGGAGTTAAAGTTTATGTATAAATGTATAAAAGTATAAAATGTACATCCCAGAGTACTAAAGGAAATGCCCTGGAAATATTGAATACTTTGGTGGTCATCTTCCAAAATTCTATAGACTCTGGAGCAGTTCCTGTAGATTGAAAGGTGACAAATCTATTATTTAAAAAGGAAGGGAGACAGAGAAATAAAGATAATAACAGATCAGTTAGCTGACATTGGCAGTGGGGAAAATGCTACAATCTATTAAAAAATGTTAACATAACATAAAGCCAAAATATGGGTTTAAGAAAGGCAAATCATGCTTTAAAAATGTACTCCAAGAAAAATCAAGATAAGAATGAACCAGTGGATTCTGATTTTCAGAAGGCTTCTGATAATATGTCTCAAAAGAAGCTAGTGGGCAAAATTAAAGCATATAGGATTGGAGGTAACATATTTGTTGACAGAGAGAAAACAGAGCAGGAATAAGCAGGATGGGATTGAGAGGTGTGAGGAGAATGCAAGAAAGTTTCAAAGTGATTCAAGCAAGTTGAGTGAATGAGCATGGCAGCTGCAGTATAATGTGACTATATATATATGAAGTTATACACCTTGGTCTGAAAGTCAAAGCCAGAGTTTTATTTAAATGGTAATATATCAGAAACTGCAGATGTACAAAGGGATTATGGCGTTCATGCACACCAGTCTAATGAGAAAAACACCCTATGGTCCTTTAGGACCATGGCAACTTTTACCAGGAATAGAACTATCCAATGAGAAGAGATTAGTTCAATTGTGCCTGTATTCCATAAAGTTTGGAAGAAAGAGGGTAGAAAACAGATAATAGAGGTGGACAGCCTAGACACTTTGAGGATGTTTTCCCTGGTTGGGAATTCAAAACTACAGGTCACAGTGTCAGGAAAAGGGACAAGTCATTTAGGGCTGGGATAAAGAAACATTCCTTCATTCAGCAAGCGGTCATCCTTTAGAACTCACAACCAAAGAAGGCCATGGAGGCTAAGTCACTGAATATATCCAAGAAGGAGATTGATACATTTTTAGATATTAAAGACATCAAGGAGTATGGGAAGAAAGCAGGAACATGAATAGAGATAGAGGATCAGCTATGATCATACTGAATTAAAGAATAGGCTTAAAGGGCCAAATGGGACACTTTTGCTTCTAGTTCCTGTGTTTCTTTCAAAACAGAGGATCAAGAACAATTCTTCAAGGATCAAGTTGAGGGGATTAACCATGGGCTTTTGAGGGTTGGGGGTTTGGCAACCATAAGGAAGGACAGAGTATGTTTCACAGATATCAGAAACATAGATAACGTGTCTCTATTCTACCAATATGGATGAACTGGATTCAGACTTTGGTTGACTGCACCTCAAAATTGCTCCTCTGGTAACTTAGTGTTTAGGAAATGTCAAAGCTATTGGTTTGCTGATCTTCATTTATTGCGTGGCAGATCAAATGTTATATTATCCACATTTGTGTCCACATACACCAGGCAATGAAAGTAGACAGGCAGGTGCAGCAAGCAATTAGGAAGGTAAATGGAAATTGGCCTTCATTGCAAGAGGATTTGAACTCAGAAATAGGGATAGGTTACTGCAGTTATACAGGGCCTTGGATAGACCACACTTGCAACATTGCATGCAGTTTACATTTCCATAATTCAAAGAGGGTATAGTTGCCTTAGAGGGAGTGCAGTGGAGGTTCACGAGGCTGATACCACAGATGGTAGGTCTGTATTATTAGAAAACGATAGTTCAGGTGGACCTATAATCACTAGAATTTGGAAGGATGAGAAGGAATTTGATCGAAACATAAAATTCTAACAGAGCTGTACTGGCTAAAAGCAGGAAGGAGTTTTTTTTCCCCAGTTTGGAGAGTCTAGAACCAGGAGTTAAGATTAGGAAATGTTTCTTCACTCAAAGGGCAGTTGACCTGCCGAATTCCTGAGCTCAGAAGGCTGTGGAGGCCAAATCACTGAATATAATCAAACAAGTGCTAGATACAGTTCTAGATTTTAAAGACATCAAGGAGTATGTGGAAAAAGCAGAAAAATAGTATTGGGATAGAAAATCAGCCATAATCCAACTCATTGGTGAAGTAGTCTCTATGTTTCTGCGACAGAAATTAAAATGCGAGAAGCAGCACTTTACACAGCTTTTCAGCAGGCAGTTGAACAGTGTACTTGGACATGTCAGCTGCTATCAGAGGAGTCACTGGATTCAAAACGTCAACTCTCCTTTCTCTCCACAGATGCTGCCAGATTTGCTGAGAAATTCCAATATTTTTTGTTTTTCTAACATATTTAAATGATGTGTTCAGAAGGACTGAACTTTTCCAAAACAAAAAGGCAACATTATATACCAATAGTTGGCAATTATAGCTCACGTATTTATTCAGTAGCTAAGATGAACAAATTTACATTACAATTAGCATGAACTTGTTTTATACACATACCTTAGCTGATTTTCTATCAGAGATAGGAAGCGAAAGCTTCTCAACTTTCAGCTCTTGTTCCTTTCTGGTCCTAGAATTTTTCTGCAACAAGCAGAGGTATAAAATCAATACTGAACATAGAATCAAAGAATCCCTACAGTGCAAGTAGAGGCCATTTGGCCCATTGAGTCTGCACCAAACCTCTGAATAGCATTCCACCTGTACCCAACCTATCTCCATAAGTGCACATTTACCATGACTACTCCACCTAATCTATAAATCCCTGGACACTAAATAACAATTTAGCATGGCCAATCCACCCAATCTGCACATCTTTGGACTGTGGGAGGAAATTGGAACATCGGAAGTAACCCATGCAAACACAGGAAGAATGTGCAAACTCCATCCTCCTCAAAGCTGGAATCGAACCTGGGTCCCTGGCGCTGTGGGGCAGCATTGCTCACCACTGTCACCCATACAATTCTTTCTTTGTTTACCCTGTTAAGGAAATGGTTCTCAAGTTTTTTGGAATCCAAACAAAATAAGTCACAATCTTCTACAACTAGTCAACTTACAAATATTAGCTCAAAGTCGCCATATAAAACATAAACTCAAAATTATTGCTATTGTCAATCTCCTGTGTTTGTATTTCCAATGTACACCCGAATCCATTTTCCTTCAGGGTTCTGAGGAAGAGTTATATTGGACTTGTAACATTAACCCTGCTTCTCTCACCACAGATACTGCCAGACCTATGGAGTTTTATTTCAAATGGCAGCATCTGCAGTATGTTGCTTTGATTCGATGGTAGCCTCATCTATCTCAGTCACTGCACTTTATAGCAGGGCCACGTGGCACAATTAAGGGCCTAAAAAGTCTACACTCGCTTTGACATTGGACATCAGTAGAAAAGAGGAGACAATAAATTCTAGCATTGAATAATTAGAGTATGAATTAGAATAATGGCAGCACATTTTGAGAATGAGTGTTGTTCAGTGACTTGGTTTTCATACACTGGGGCTAGAATATTGAAGCATACATGACATTTAAGAAGAACATGACCTCAAAGATGGAGGTATGGTTTGGTTCAAGAAATCAGCCGGTAGAAGCAGTTTGCATATCGCAGTGTGACAACATAAACTTCAGAACTTTAATAGGTTCGTGGATTTAAAGAATCACCCATAACTCTTTCTGGAATTAATTGTTTCAAGATGGAAGAGACAAGGGGAAACTCTTAGAAAGGAATTTAGCAACCTGCTAATTAACCAACCTTGGGAAGAAGGAATCAATGCAACACAAACAAACCGTTTCCTGGGACACTGCTTGATAAGCTACTATCATGTGACAAACGGGCAATTAAGACTGCCTGCAGAAGGAATATCCTGAAGTAAAGGGGTTAATTGCAGGACAGACTGTTTCAAACAGACAGTTAATATCAAAATATTAATATCAAGAAACAGGCGAGGTACTTCTGATGAGAAGGCAAGCTACAATCTTGAAGTCTCTGAAAGAGTAATCAATGTTGGAGATGAAAAAAAATCTAATAGAAATCAACAATAATGTCACACCATAAACCTGAAAGAGAGAAAATTGTGTACGAATCATGCACCAGATCAAATCAGCAGCAGAACTTCGAAGAACAACAAACCATGGCCATATCCAGAAACAGACATTGTTGGTTGGAACCTTATCTAATTTCCACCACCAATCGGGTAATAGCCAAGTTGGATTGTGAGGCTTAACTTGCTTACTTCAATGGTCTTATTTTGGGTGCTACATGCAATAACATTTAAATCATTGTTCCAGTACTTAATTATCTGTGAGATTTCTAAGTAAGTAGCTAAATTAAAAGGTAACTTGTGGTGATTTATCCACAACGAAAGAGAAACAGTAAAAGCTAGAAGAGTTACATAGGGCAACTGACAGTAACTTTAATCTCCATAGAAACTGAAAAAAGGCAGCCTAGACGAAGAGTCCATAGAATGTTTTCACAGTAGTTTCTTAGAACAGCACACTTTGGACCAACCAGAAAGAAGGATGTATCAGACGTGGTATTGTACAAGATGGAATTAATGACTTCATTGTGAAGGCACCTCTTGGTAGCAATAACCAAAATCTGTTTTAATTTTACATTCAGTTTGAAGAGTAGGTCCAAAGCTGTACTTTAAATAAAATAAGGGCAATTACGAAGTTTTGTAAGTTGCGTTAGCTAAAGAGAATTTGCAATCTGGATGGAGATAGATAGATCAATGGATATGCAGTAGCTAACATTTAAAAAGGCTGTTTTAAAATATACAGAACAAATACATTCCAATGAGAAAGTAAAATTCCAAGGGAATAATCTAGCAGCCTTGGTTAACTGAAAAGATTAAAGATGGTATCAAATGCAAGAAATAATATATAAGTAATGAAGATGGATAGCAGGTCAGAAGATTAGACAGAATATAAAAAACAGCAAAAGACAAGGAAAAATTAGAGTATAAGACAAAACGAGAGAGGAATAGCAATACAGATAGTAGATACATATTCAAAAGAGACAACAAAGCAAGCATCGGTCCTATAGAAAGTGAGTCTGCGGAATTAATAATAGCCAACAAGATAATGAACATGAAGATGAATTGATAAGATAGTTCTCATTACAGAATAGATAAATACCATACCAGAAAGAGCTATAAATGAAGTAATAGAAGAGAGGGAAGAACTCAGGACAATTAAATCACCACACAGGCAGCACTGAACAAATCTTCGGAGCTGGGAGCTGACAAGTGCCAGGGCCCTGATGGATTTCATAAAAACGTATGATTTAGGAGGAAAAGCAGACCATTCAAACCCTCAAGCCTGCTCCACCATTAAACTGGATCATGGCTGATCTGTTAGCATTACAGAGCAATACAACACAGAAATTGATCCTTCTGTCCAACTCAATCGCACTGACCAGACACCCCAAACTGACCTAGTCCAATTTGCCAGAATTTGGCCAAATTTGGGCCAAATCCTTCTAAACCTTTACTAATCATATACCCATCAAGAAGATTTTTAAGTGTTGTCAGTGTACCCACCTCCACCATTTCCTCTAGCAGCTCGTTCCATACACACACACCACCCATCCATGGACTCCATTTATACTTCTCATTGTTGCAGAGAGGCTGCCAACAACATGAAAGATCTCCCCCACACCAGTAATGCTCTCATACAATCTTCTCTGTCAGTGAGAAGATACAGAAAGTTGAACACATGCAACAAGAGATTCAACAACAGCTTCTTTCTTGCCATTATTAGACTGATGAATGGACTCTAGCTTCAAATAATGTTTATCTTACTATGCACACCTCCTGTGCGGTGTAACCTTATAGCTTGCTCAGACTAAGCACTTTTTGAGCTTTATGTCCTTGTTTGCTATGATCTGCCTGTACTGCTCACAAAACAAAGCTTTTCACTATATTTAGGTACACGTGACTACAATAAATCAAATCAAACCAAACCCTCTGCCTGAAAACATTACCCCTCAGATCCTTTTAATTCCTTCCCTTCTCACCTTAAACCTATGATACCCACAACCTCGGAAAGTGATCATGGCTATTCACTCTGTCCATGCCCCTCATGAATAAACCTCCATAAGGTCACCCCTCAGCCTCTGACGCTCCAGGGAAAAAAAGCCCTAGTGTATTCAGCCTCTCCCAAAAACTCAGATCTTCCAGTCCCAGCAACATCCTAAATCTTTTCTGCACCATCTCAAGTTTAACAGCATTCTTCCTATAGAAAGGCAACCAGAATCGTATGCAGTATTCTAAACATAGCCTCACTAATGTCCTGTAAAAGCACAATAAGACACTCAAACTCTACTGGTCACAGGCCTCCAGCCTAAAACACTACCCTCTACCACCACCCACTATCTGCTTCCTTCAATTGGTTAGTGCCTCCTGATCCCATGGGATTTAACATTACTAACCAGTCTTCCATACAGAATCTTGCCAAACACTTTCAAGTTACCTACATATGCTAGTGAAAGTAGGAATTGAGGGAACAGTCTCCCTCTTTATTCTTTTTCCTTTAACATACATATAGAATCTCTTTGTATTCTCCTTAAATCTACTTGCCAAAGCGATCTCGTGTCCCCTTTTTGCCCTCCTGATTTCCCCAAATATAAAGAAAAGTAAGATGGATAAGGAAAAACTAGCTCAGAATATAAAGACATATATTAAAAGTTTCTATAAATACATAAAACAAGAAAGAGCAGCTAAAGTAAATATTGGTTCTTTCGACGATGAGAAGGGGACATAGTAGTGGGATAGGAGGTGTTGGCAAAGGCATTGAATAGGTATTTTGAGTCGGTTTTCACAGTGGAGGACACGAATAACATGCCAGTAATTGACAGAGACGGAATTAGGTGAGGACCTGGAAACAACCATTATCTTGAAAGTAGTAGTAGTGTTGGGCAAGCTAATGGAGCTAAGGTTAGACAAGTCTCCTGGCCCTGAAGGAATACATCCCAGTATGCTAAAAGAGTTGGTGGCAGAAATAGTAAATGCACTTGCGGTAATTTTCTAAAATTTACTGGACTCTGGGGCAGTTTCAGCAGAATGGAAAATAGCAAATGTGATGCCACTGTTTTAAAAGGGAGGTAGACGAAAGACGAGGATAGACCAGTTAGCTTAATTTCTGTAGTGGGGGAAATGCTTGAGTTTATTATCAAGGGAGAAGTAGCAAGGCACCTAGATAGAAATTATCCTGTTGGGCAGACACAGCATGGGTTCATGAAGGACAGTTCATGCTCAACTAATCTTTTGGAATTCTATGAAGACATTACAAACACATTGGACAACTGGGATATTGCAGATATGGTGTATCTGGATTTTCAAAAGGCATTCAACAAGATGCTGCACAAAAGGCTGCTGCATAAGATAAAAATGCAAGGCATAACCGGCAATGTATTAGCATGGATAGAGGATTGGTTAACCAACAGGAAGCAAAAAGTGGGAATAAATGAATGCTATTCTGGTTGGCAATCTGACTAATGGTGTGCCTCAGGGATCAGCGTTGGGATTGCAATTTCCACAACTTATATTTGATAATTTGGAGTTAGGGACTACATGTAGTGTGTCGAAGTTTGCAGATGAGACTAAGATGAGTGGTAGAGCAAAGTGTGCAGAGGACTATGAAACTTTGCAAAGGGATATCGATAGTTTAAGTGAGTGGGCAAAGTCTGGTAGATGGAGTACAATGTTAATAAATATGAAGTCATCCACTTCAGTAGGAATAACAATGAAAAGGACAATTACTTGAATGGTAAGAAATTGCAGCATGCTACCTTGCAGAGGGACCTGGCTTGCTTTGAGCATGAAATTACAGAAGGTTGGGCTGCAGGTGCAACAGATAATTAAGATGACAAATGGAATTTTGTTCTTCATTGCTAAAGAGATTGAGTTTATTTTGCAGCTGTACAGGGCGCTGGTGAAGCCACACCTGGAGGACTTTGTGCAGTTTTGGTCTCCTTACTTGAGAAGGGCACTAGAAGGGTGCAGAGGTGATTCACTAGGTTGATTTCAGAGTTGAGGGGATTGGCATATGAGGACGGATTGAGTAGACTGGAATTATATTCATTGGAATTTAGAAGAATGTGGGGGGAATCTTATAGAAACATATACAATTATGAAGGGAATAGATAAGATAGAAGTAGAGAGGATGTTTCCACTGGTGGGTGAAACTAGGACAAGAGGGCATAGCCTCAAAATTAGGGGGTGCAGATTTAGGACTGAACTGAGAAGGAACTTCCTCACCCAGAGGGTTGTGAATCTATGAAACTCCCTGGCCAATGAAGTGGTTGAGGCTTCCTCAGTAAATGTATACTCCTGCTGCCATTATATTCCTCTAGGGAGTTGGTCAATCCCAGTTGTTGATATCTGATATATGTCCTCTACTTTATCTTTATTAGAGCCTCAATTTCTCAAGCCATTGAGCATTTAGTACACATACAAGCTTTGCCCTTCACACTAACAGGAACACTCAGTCTCTGAAATTTCTAAAGACCTCCAACTTCCTAACTGACCCCTTACCTGTAAATAACATACCCTCTCCCACACCCAATCAATTTCTGAAAGCTGAAATAACTGCAGATATTGTAAATCAGAAACAAAACCAGAAGTGGCTGGAAAAGCTCAGCAGGTCTGGCAGCATCTGTGAAGAGAAATCAGAGTTAACAGTTCAGGTCTGGTGAGTTCCAAGAAGGGTCACTGGACCAAAAACGTGAACTCCAATTTAACTTCTCTAATTAGTCTCGACAGTTTTGGATTTCTTGTTATTTTCATTAGACACTCAGCAATGCAACTCTTATACTCGTCATTCCAGTCATTTGCTGGTCTCCAGCATCACCTTACTTTTTTTTGGTAATGATCTCTCTGCCTCAATTAATTGGATTACAGATTATCCCCTTCACTTATTATTTGGCTGTTGACACTTTACTCACACCACCTGATACTTTTCATCACCCGCAGAGACTTATTTTTCAACACTTCACTCAACATTTGTATGATCTTTTGATCTCTCTGCCCATAAATTGTGAGCCTGTATGTTTTTCTGCATTCACCTGACAAAGGAGCAGTGCTCTAAAAGCTTTTGATTTCAAATTAACCTGTTAAACTAAAACCTGATGTTGTGAGACTTCTGGCAATGAAGATAGGAGCAAAAGTAGGCTATTCAACCCCTCAAGGCTGCTCTATTTATTATGATTATGGCTGATCACACTCAATACCCTAATCCCACACTCCCCCATACCCCGTTCCCTTTAGCCACACAAATCATACCAACCTTCTTCATTAAAACACAATGCTTTGGCCTCAATCACTGTGTGGTCATGAATTCCACAAGCTCATCACCCCGAGTAAAGAAATTTCTCACCTCAGTCCTAAAAGGTTTACCCCTTCACCTTAAACTATGACCCTTGGTTCTGGACTCCACAACCATCAGAAACATTCTTCCTGCATTTAACCTGTCTAGTCCTGTTAGACTTTTATTAGTTTCTGCAAGGTAGTATACAGAACAATACAGCACAGTAGAGCTCCTTTGGCCCACGATGTTGTGCCAACCTTTTTCCCTTTTCAAAAATCAAACTAACTGACATACCCTTCATTTTACTATTTTCCATGTGCCTATCCAAGAGTTGCTTAAATGTCCCTAATGTATCTGACTCTACTATCACTACTGAGTGTATTCCACGCACCCACGACACTCTGTGTAAAGAACCTGCCTCTGACATCTCCCCTAAACCTTCCTCCAATCACCTTAATTTGTGCCCCTTATGATAGCCTTTTCTGCCCTTTAAAAAAGTCTCTGACTATTCACTCTACCTTTGCCGCTCATCAGCTTGTTCACCTCTATCAAGTCACCTCTCATCCTTCTTCACTCCAATGAGAAAAGCCTAAGCTCCAAAAAAAATATGCCCTCCAGTCCAGGCAGTATCCTGCTAAATCTCCTCTGCACCCGCTCTAAAGCCTCCACACCATTCCAAAATGAGGCAACTAGAACTGAACACAATATTCAAAGTGTGGTCCAACCAGGGCTCTATAAAGCTGCAGCATTATCTTCCAGTTCTTAAACTCAATCACCCTGCTAAATGAAAGCTAATACACCATATGCCTTCTTAACAACCCTATCAACATGGGTAGCAACTTTGAGGGATCTATGGACATTGTCCCCAAGGTCCCTCTGTTCCTCCACACTGTCAAGAATCCTGCCTTCAATCCTGTATTCTGCATTTAAATTTGACCTTCCAAAATGAACCACTTCACACTTTTCCAGATTGAACCCCATCAGCCACTTATCTGCCTAGTTCTGCATCCTGTCAATGTCAAAGAATTCAATAAGGCTTGTGCGGCATGGCCTGCCCCCTACAAAGCCATGCTGACTATTTCTAATCAAACTATGGTTTTCCAAGTAATCATAAATCCGGCCTTTCATTGAATCCCTAAGTGTGGAAACAGGCCATTTGGCCCAACAAGTCCACACCAACCCTCTGAAGGTAACCCACCCAGACTCATTCCTTTATCCTATTGCTCTACATATCCCCTGACTAATGCACTTAACCTACACATCCCTGGACACAATGGGCAATTTAGTCTGGCCAATTCACCTAACCTGCACATCTTTGGACTATGGGAGGAAACCCATCCAGACACAGGGAAAAATATGCAAACTCCACAGTCGCCCAAGGCTGGATTCGAACCTGGGTCCCTGGCACCATGAGGCAGCAGTGCTCACCACTGAGCCACCATGTGTCTCAGATTCCACCCCCTCATTCTTCTAAGCTCCAACAAATACAATCCCAAACAACTCAATCTCTCCTCATATGTCAGGACTGTCATCACAAAAACATACTGACTCTTCTCAACTATCTTTAATTTTACCAAGTGTGCATTTATAACCTCCTTAACTAACAATTCTAACGCCTTTCCCGCAACAAACATCAAGTTTACTACCTTCCTTCATCAAGCATAAAGTCTATTCTGATCCAGAGAAATCAACTCTCAGTTCCATCAAGTTACTCAGCACCACTTCCCTAATGTTGATAATGTTACCAAGTTTGTTTCTTCTTTCAAACATCAGACTTACAGGCATTACTGGAATGATTTTGTATCTTCTATGGTGAAGATAGAGCAAAATATTTATTCATTACAATCACCATTTATTTACTATTAACTCTCTATCCTCACGCCCTAGAGCATTAACACTCATTTTTCTTATGTTTTTCCCTTTTTAATTAACAGCAGATATCTCTCTCTCTCTCTCTGTTTGTCCTGATTGATCTTTTAATGATTCTTTGTATTCTAACCAGTCATCGGACATGCCAATAACCTCTGCACAATTATATGACATTCCTCAATTTTGATGCTCTCCTTAACTTTTTTCCTTTTCCAAATTAATCGCATTAGTGGGCCCTCCCTTTGGAATTTTTCTTTAGAATGAGAATGTACTCAAAATAAATATAACACTTCAATTACACACTGCAGTGAGACCAGTGCACTATGTATGGTACTGATCTAATTTCTGGCAAGTTGAAAATGCAACTGGTAGCATTTCAGAAAAAGTATATAGGCTAATACCTCAATCGTCTTACAAGGAAAGGTTGGACGGTGTAGGCTTGCATTCACTGCTGTTTAGAAGAGTAAGATCCAATGTGATTGAAATGTACAATATTCCAACAGTTTGTGAAAGAGTTATGTGGAAAGGATATGTTCTGTTATGGGAGAATCTATAATCCAAGTTCACATTTTCAAAATAAAGGTGCCACCAATTTAAGAAATAGATAAGGAGGCATGTCTTGCTCAGAGCCGTGAATCTTTGGAATTCTTGCCCCAAAAGTCAATGGAAGAGATTCTTTGAATATTTTTAAGACAGAGACCAATTCTTTTGATAGGGGAAAGATTATCCAATATAGGCAGAAATATATAGTAATCATCTCAGTGATGTTCTGATTGAAAGTGTAGCAAGCTGAAAAGGACCAAGTGACCCACTCCTGCCCATAGCTCGTATGTTTGTTTGTTTGCTTAGATGTGCGGTCAATGAGAGAATAAAACAGAGGGAAGAAAGTGAATTTCAATACTGAAATCCAATAAATCGATGGGCAAAATATTCATGAATCTCTAGCTTAGTTGTGAATCTCTTCTTTCTGCTTCACATCCACTGCATCTCTCCTCCCAAAAGCCTATAGACAATCAACATCTAGTTTCTAGTGAAAAATAGGAGTTACAAGATGTATAGGCATTTTTATAAACCACCTTGCTAAAATATGGAAAATGATGAAAAGAAAGCATTTTACATCTTTATAGATTTATTTGTTCTCACATTGGTACTGGCAAAGTAAAATCGTAGCAAGACTCTACCTCTGCCATGTAGCGTCTGTAATCTTGTCGCAGTTCCTCCTTCAGTTTCTGTTTCTTCAAATCATATTCTAACCCAAGTGGCAGACTTAACCCATAGTTTTCTTCTGAAAAGTGAGCATTTTTTTTAAAAAAAGATATGATTTTAGTAACCATACTGTTGCATCTTAACGAATACTTCATATATGTAGGTAAACTGAGTATGTCAGACTATTGCCTTGTGGAAGATGGGGAAATACATTGTGGGTTTTCACGAGTGGTCTGAACAGAGCGAAAATATCAAATCAGATTTGAGGTAATCGGTGAGATGAAGAGCAAGACAGCTTTATATAGGATAGTGTTTATTAATTACTCAGTCTTACAACTCTTTCCCCACATTAGTTGACCAGTTAAATGATAAAGGGGGAACAGGTTGAACTAATTAATAAATTAATCCCAATAATCTGTAATAACAACAATAACTACCCAACTGTCTGATGTACTGAGAGAAAGATGGCACAGATTGAAGGTAACAAAAAGTACTGGAGAAACTCAGCAGGTTTGGCAACATCTGCAGAGAGAAACACAATTAAAATTGACCCGGTCATTAACGGTTTTCCTCTCTACAGATCGTGCCGACACAAGTTTCTCCAGCACTTCCTGTTTTGGTTTCAGATTTCCAATATTGCAGTTTAGTTTCTATTTACAGATTATAAGATAATTGGCAAAACAGTAAATTAACACTTAAGGAAAGCACTTTTTCACACAGCAAGTGACTGGAATCTAAAATACACAGTCTTGGTGTGTGCAGGAAGCAGGTTCAATCAAGCTATCAAAAGGAAATCAGATTAATATCTGAAAAGAAGAATGTGTAGAGCTACGGCAAGAAGGCTGGTGAATAGGCAAACTATGGTAACTGTGTTCGTTCCTCTTTTTGTGCTGTAACAATGCTTTTGTGCAAAATAACAAACCTAAAGATGTCAGAATACCTTTATAAATTATAGACTTCAGGATTGAAACTGTATTCAAATAAAAGTAAACAACTATTCAATGAAAAGTACACAAAATGTTTTGGTATTAATTCAATCTACAATAGGATATTAAATCCAAAAAATTAATTATGTAAAGAAAATGGAATTTTAGTGCAACAATCAACAGCAGCATAGACTAATTCAAATATATATTTGGTTTCTGTTGTAATTTCAGTGAAATACTAATTAACCATTTAATTGTATTGAATCAGTTTACATTGAAGTAGCTTACACACACACAGTTTAAAATGGTATCTGAACAACAACTGGAAGTTCTGTCTGGGAATTCCTATTCAGAGCAACTCAATCAAACAGCAAAGCAACATTTACCCAGCTGGCCACGAAACAGCGAGAAGATTTATTTTAATACTAACATGTTACATGCTATCACCTAGATGTGTACCTTCAGATTTGCCACCTTGTAGATTTTCTTTCGCAGAAGGAATACCTGCAAAGATATTTCCTTTAGCTATGGTGTCTGCAGTTTGATCGGTCTTATTGGATGGCTGTGCAGAATTTATCTGGGAAAAAGAAGGACAAGTTAAAAAAAAGTTTGAGACTGTTCCAATTGATGTATCAGACAGGCAATGTAAATTGTATATTGTGTTCAATTGTATGCAAATCGAAGATATTAACTGGGGAGTCACTTTTGCTCCTATAAATAGGACTTAAGCTGTTGCTGTTGAGCAAGGAGGTCCATGTTTGTAATGCAATTAAAGACATAAGTGAATAAAAATTGGACATTCAATTCTTCACCACCAGGCTTTTTTAAACATGCTAGCAGAGAATAACTGCACAGCTATGAAGATTGAAACAAAAAAAAAAATTAGATGCGAAACTAAAATCCTAGCAGCCATTGTAGTAAATAGCTGAAAGCAAGCTTGAATGTTCAAGTATAGCCCGGTCGAGACTATATGTGACACCACACAAATGGCAATGTGATTTTGACTCTCATCTGCCTCTGAAGTGGTTTCGAAAGTCACTCAGATTGGAGGGCATTTGGCATAAGAAAAAGGCTAAATGATTGCTAGATTTTTGAATGGTTCAGACACTGAACATTCTTCAATAAAATGGAAGGGTTAAAGACAGGTAGAATGGGGATCTGGTTTTTAAAAAAAAAACAAAAAATTGGACAAGCAATAACGGGCAGCAAAATCCCAGGAGTGTACAAGAAACAGTTAGTAGATATTTCACACATGACTGGAAGTATTATTGTGCAGTGAGCTGCACACGTGAAGAGGCAAGGTCCTTGAATTGACACCTGACACTTAACATCACTTAACTTTGAGATCAGACAGGCAGTGAAACTTGCAAGGGAGCAGCTCATGCTGAGGTTCAAACAATGCGTAAAACATTGTGACATCGGAGGAAAACTGTTAATTCCAGTGGTCAGTAAGAACAGCCATTAGAATTGCCTACAAATTACTGTATATGAGAAAAGTAGCTGTATATGGATTTAACAGAGAGAGTTATAACTATTATAACAAAGTGGTAAAAGTTGTGTTAGGGAAGGAAAGTGGAAATCTTCCTTTAAGTCTTAAAAGACATAAGGCAAGGTGTTTGCATTGCAGTGGGGTTGTTTGCAGTGAAATAAGGTACCTAACATAATTAATATTCTTTAAAGGAGTGATTAATAATATTACTCTAGAACCATGGCAGCAAAGCTCGCACCTTTGATATGCTCCCTCTGCACTGTGGGAAATCAGGAGTGTCCCCTGTGCAAGAAAAGTGTCCAGCTGTAACTACTGGTTAACCGTATTTTGGAAGTTGAGCAGTAGGTGGAGACAATGTGGAACATATATGCTTTTCTGACAGTTCCTTCAAAAGCACAGTGAGGTGGTCACACCACAAGAAACAACTGAAGAGGCAGAAAAGGTACCACCAAGAAGTGTAGAGGAACGTAAGTAGGGCAGGGTTGCCCTGTGGCTATACTTCTCTAATAGATATCATTTATGGATCCTGTTTTTTAGTCGAGGGAAGAAAGGAGAGAGAGAAGGAAGATTTCTCAAGGGAAATCAATAGAAGCCAAGTCAATGGCACCTTGTGTGGTTCAGGTGCATGGCGGGGAGGTGAGAGGAGGAGGTGGGGTGATGAAAAAGAAAAATTGGAGGGCTATAGTGAGGATGACTGAGCTGATATCTGGGTTAGCAGGACTCTCTTGAGGACAGGTTGATTCAACTGGGCCTAGATTCAACAGAGTTTATAAGGTTGAGAGGAGATCCTATTAAAAAGTATAAAATTCTAACAGGCTGAACAGACTATATTCAGGGACGATGTTCTCCCTCATTAGGGAGTCCAGAATCAGAGTTCACAATCTCAGGTGTTACGACTCATTGGGGGTAATGCACGAAAATGGCACCCCACTATTCCTGTCGTCGTCACAAAAGTTAGAGGTTTTATGAAGTGTGCAAAGTTCCCTAATTTACCTGAGTTCCACACCCAAATTGAAAGAAAGCACAGACTACGTTTCTATACTGAACAAAAAGCAGTATTTATTACAACAGACTGGCAAAGTTATAAACTGTTGGCCTGTAATATGACTCATTAAAACTTAATCTCTTTATAAACTCCCCATTCACACTTAGATAAGTAGACATGGTAAAATAGGCTATGAGCATGGGGGAGAAACTGGAAAGACAGTTCAGTTGTCTTTGTTCCCAAGTTCTATTGTTGAGATGCTCCTTATGACTCTTCTGTCGGCCAGCACATTGTTTCATTCATCTTTCTCCAGATGCTTCCACTGGTTGCTAAGGGATCCAGGATGGCCAATTCACTCATTTAAAAAGTCTCTGACTTAACGATCAATGGTCACAGCTTATAATAACTATTGCAGTAAAGCTAAACTGTTTTTCTTCAAGTTTATAGTCAATTTTGAATGTAAAGAACTGAAAGACTGCTCCTGAGCTAGTGAAGAACTGTATACTTCTTTCTCTAACCTATTTCAAGCTCCAAGCTGTTATCTTACCTAAACACCAATCACATGGTTGTTGGCTGGCAAGGAAATCTCTGCCATTGATAACTAGCCCATAGACCGATCGCCTTCTCATTGATTTGCAGGCAACTTGCTGGCAATCTTCATTTACTGTTTGCTCAAACAGTTGCTTACACAATGCCTGCAATAAATGTCAGTTTATTTTCTTTCCAAACTACAATCACACTTTCGAACACTGGCTTTAAAACAGCTCTCTAATTTTGGTGCACACAGTTTTAAAAAATACATGGGGTAGACAATTTAGGACTGACACAAGGAAAATGTTGTCGTCCAAAGGGTACTGAACCTGTGGAATTTTCTACCACAGATAGCTGTTCAAACCAACTCCATGAATAAATTCAAGAAAAGTAGATTTTTTTATATTTTAAAGGCATAAAGGAGTAGAAAGCAGGAATATGGCATTAATTCCTGAAGAAGAAATTCCTGATTCCTGAAAAAGGGCTCATGCCCAAAACGTCGATTCTCCTGCTCCTTGGATGCTGCCTGACATGCTGCACTTTTCCAGCAACACATTTTCAGCTCTGACCTCCAGCATCTGCAGTCCTCACTTTCTCCTATGGCAATAATATAAACGATCATCCATGATCATAGTGAATTGTGAAGCAGGTGAAAAGGCTTACTCATGCTCCTCGTTTCATGATGAAAAGAATTCAAAAGGAAGAGAATTAAAGATAATGATGATTCAAATCAAAGTATTCTAGTCACAAGAAGTTCTAGTTGTGATGTCCTTCAATATTCAGTATTAAAAGGAGTTTGTACTTTGACAGTAGGTAGAAAAGATTGATTATTTGTTATTTGATCCATTACATAGTGAGGTGTAGTGTAGTGCTAATGAATGTTAAAGAACAACATACTTCAAATCTGACAATGACAACATGCTGAAATCACCAAGAATTTTATTTGCAAAACTCATGCTAACTATTGTAAACACTGATATAATATCTAACAAGTTATCTACGCTATTGAGTAAACCTGGTGTAAAAAGACAACAATAATTGACATGGAGTGTGAAAACAATTACATTTGGATAAATAGGGGCATTAAAGTCACATCCATAGGTAATCCCAAGAATACAAAACTAGTCATTTTTCGAGATGCTTCATACAGTTCCTAATATGTATTCGCATGCACCTGATTTCATAACAACTCCGATCGGAAATGTTGCTCTTCAGCTTGAAGGCCACAAAAAGAAAATTGGTTTTTGAAAAGAACTGACTCTTGTGGAAGCAGTGTATATGGGTGAAAATGTGTTGCTGGTTAAAGCCCTCCGCTCCAATCCCAACCTCACCATCAAACCCGCAGACAAGGGAGGTGCGGTGGTAGTTTGGTGCACCGACCTTTATACCACTGAGGCCAAACGCCAGCTCGCGGACGCCTCCTCTTATCGCCCCCTTGACCATGACCCCACCTCCCACCACCAAACCATCATCTCCCAGACCATCCATGACCTCATCACCTCAGGGGATCTCCCATCCACCGCCTCCAACCTCATAGTCCCACAACCCCGCACCGCCCATTTCTACCTCCTGCCCAAAATCCACAAACCTGCCTGCCCCGGCCGACCCATTGTCTCAGCCTGCTCCTGCCCCACCGAACTCATCTCCCAATACCTCGACACGGTCCTATCCCCTTTAGTCCAAGAACTCCCCACCTACCTTCGGGACACCACCCACGCCCTCCACCTCCTCCAGGATTTTCGCTTCCCCGGTCCCCAACGCCTTATTTTCACTATGGACATCCAGTCCCTGTACACCTCCATCCCCCATCACGAAGGACTCAAAGCCCTCCGCTTCTTCCTTTCCCGCCGCACCAACCAGTACCCTTCCACTGACACCCTCCTTCGACTGACTGAACTGGTCCTCACCCTGAATAACTTCTCTTTTCAATCCTCCCACTTCCTCCAAACTAAAGGAGTTGCCATGGGCACCCGCATGGGCCCCAGCTATGCCTGCCTCTTCGTAGGATAGTGGAACAGTCCATCTTCCGCAACTACACTGGCACCACCCCCCACCTTTTCCTCCGCTACATCGATGACTGTATCGGCGCTGCCTCGTGCTCCCACGAGGAGGTTGAACAGTTCATCCACTTTACTAACACCTTCCATCCCGACCTGAAATTCACCTGGACTGTCTCAGACTCCTCCCTCCCCTTCCTAGACCTTTCCATCTCTATCTCGGGCGACCGACTCAACACAGACATCTACTATAAACCGACTGACTCCCACAGCTACCTGGACTACACCTCCTCCCACCCTGCCCCTGCAAAAACTCCATCCCATATTCCCAATTCCTTCGTCTCCGCCGCATCTGCTCCCAGGAGGACCAGTTCCAACACCGCACAGCCCAGATGGCCTCCTTCTTCAAGGACCGCAGATTCCCCCCAGACGTGATCGACGATGCCCTCCACCGCATCTCCTCCACTTCCCGCTCCTCCGCCCTTGAGCCCCGCTCCTCCAACCGCCACCAAGACAGAACCCCACTGGTTCTCACCTACCACCCCACCAACCTCCGCATACAACATATCATCCGCCGTCATTTCCGCCACCTCCAAACGGACCCCACCACCAAGGATATATTTCCCTCCCCTCCCCTATCAGCATTCCGCAAGGACCACTCCCTTCGTGACTCCCTCGTCAGATCCACACCCCCCCACCAACCCAACCTCCACCCCCGGCACCTTCCCCTGCAACCGCAGGAAATGTAAAACTTGCGCCCACACCTCCACACTCACTTCCCTCCAAGGGCCCAAGGGATCCTTCCATATCCGCCACAAGTTCACCTGTACCTCCACACACATCATCTATTGCATCCGCTGCACCCGATGTGGCCTCCTCTATATTGGGGAGACAGGCCGCTTACTTGCGGAACGCTTCAGAGAACACCTCTGGGCCGCCCGGACCAACCAACCCAACCACCCCGTGGCTCAACACTTTAACTCTCCCTCCCACTCCACTGAGGACATGCAGGTCCTTGGACTCCTCCACCGGCAGAACATAACACAACGGCTGGAGGAGGAGCACCTCATCTTCCGCCTGGGAACCCTCCAACCACAAGGTATGAATTCAGATTTCTCCAGTTTCCTCATTTCCCCTCCCCCCACCTTGTCTCAGTCGGTTCCCTCAACTCAGCACCGCCCTCCTAACCTGCAATCTCCTTACTGACCTCTCCGCCCCCTCCCCACTCCGGCCTATCACCCTCACCTTGACCTCCTTCCACCTATCCCACTTCCATCGCCCCTCCCCCAAGTCCCTCCTCCCTACCTTTTATCTTAGCCTGCTTGGCTACTCTCTCTCATTCCTGATGAAGGGCTTATGCTCGAAACGTCGAATTCCCTATTCCTGAGATGCTGCCTAACCTGCTGTGCTTTAACCAGCAACACATTTTCAGCTGTGATCTCCAGCATCTGCAGACCTCATTTTTTACTTACAGTGTATATGGGATTCTATTTCACAAAAAAATGTCCAAACATAATCTGTACAATTTTATAACCAAGATAGTAAAGCTATTGAATTTTATGTAGATATTTACTCTGGGATCATGTGCACTCTGTGAAAAAATGAGAGCATAGAAAGATTACAAACTGACTTTCTGGGCTTGAAAAAAAACTTAAAAGGAAATTGCAAATTAAAATCAAGTTATCACTTACCAAATTGTTCATGCATTTTTTGTTAACTGTTAAGAAGTACCAAGGAGCAATATCACAAGTGTATAGAATAAGAAAGTCTTAAACTTCACTAATTTTGAAATTGATTTGTACATGGAACTTCAGGCACACCATTTATTTTAAGAGGAGATGGTGATGTCATGGTAATGTCGCTGGATTAGTATTCCAGAAGCACCAATTAATTCTCTGGAGGAATGAGTTCAAATGTTACAATGGCAGCTAGTGAAATTTGAATTCCATTAATAAAGAAATCTACAATTGAAAGCTGGACTCAGTAATACACACTTCAAAATTACCATCAGTTGTTGTGAAAATACATCTAGTTCACTATGACCTTTTATGGAAGGATATCTGCTATCCTCACTTGCCACTCCATCAGCCTCCAAATCCAAAAGATTATAAGCCACCATTTCAGTCAGCTCCATCACCATTATGTCATATAATGTCACCAATCTGTGCACCCTTCCATGATCCCACCTTTTCCATCTCCACAACCGCTGCACAGTCCCATCTATGCTATCTCGAGCACAGGAACACCTATATCCACTCACTACCATTGATGCAACTCATCTCACCCTTACAGCTTTTTTTAATCCTCAAAGAATAGATAGCAAGAAACTAGCATATTCTTATCATTATTTTTAATGTGTGTCCTAAGAGGTCCATTTGCTATGAAAGTGCAACTTACATACATATGAACATATAAATTAGGAGAGGCAATAGGCATTCAGCTCCTCAAGTCTGCTCAGCATTCAATAAGACCATTGCTGATCTGATTGTGACCATAACTCCAAAGTATGATCTACCCCGATAACCTTTGACTCCCTTATTGGTTAACATTTATCTATCTCTACTTTAAACATACTCAATAACCCTGTCTCTATCACCTCTTGGCATACAGAGTTCCAATTATTCTCAATCCTCAAAAAGTTCTACTCATCTCCATACTTCACTTTATTTTTAAATTGTGTCCCCTAGTTTTAATTTTCCCCTAAAGGGAAAATCTCCTTTCAACATTCATGCTGTCTACACTTAAGAGTCATAGAGATGCACGGCAAGGAAACAGACGCTTCAGTCAGACTCATCCATGCCAACCAGATATCCCAAACTATTCTAGTCCCATTTGCCAGCACCTAGCCCAAATCCCTCCAAAACCTTCCTATTCATTTAAATGTTGCAATTGTACCAGCTTCCGCCACATTCTTTGACAGCTCATTCCATACGCACACCACCCACTGTGTGGGAAAGTTGCCCCTTTTATATCTTTCCCCTTTCACCCTATTCCCTCTAGTTCTGGACTCCCCCACCCCAGGGAAAAGACCTTGCCTATTTACCCTATCCATGCCCTTCATGATTTTATAAACTTCTATAAGACCATCCCTCAGCCTCCAATGCTCCAGGGAAAACAGCCCCAGTCTATTCAACCTCTCCCTACAGCTCAAATTTTCCAACTTGACTTTGCGTTCATTCATATAATCAAATTAAACTAAGTGTGTACAAATATTTTTTTTTAAAAATCAACTTACTCTCATCTCCATGTATGGTGGGTCATGGTCTAATTTAATTTTATCTTGTGCTAACTTGGCCTTCTGTTCTTCAAGGAACCTTTCCAGCTCATCTGCCATTGTCAGCAAAATACCTTTAAAATATTCAATTATATGAATTAGAACATTGGCTCGATGACTAAGCACAGTTCAGCTAGAGGAAGTAAGTTTTATCTGAATATCAGCTACTCAGATTACAGTCTATAATGGTAAAATAATCAATTGGCCACCAAAATTATAAACAACCTAATTCTGCCTCTAACAAAAGCTGTTGGGAGAGAATGGAGCCAGCAGCAAAGTTATGCAGCTTGTGATAACCTTCCGAGTGCTTTCTTGGAGGATACTGCAGCTAATCCAAGTTTGGATGTCAGACATTAATGACAATACAGAGATGTCAATCAGAGCAGTGGACAGCAAATTAATAAATTTATCCCCTTTAAAACTTTACATTAAAAATGACATGCAGCCTAACTACATATAGCTAGCTTTGTCCTACATCTCTATGTCTTTGATAGTCTATCAAACTCATTTTTAAGATTATCAGGGACCCTAGCTTATTGTGAAAAAGATCCCAAATGTTTATCAATTTAATTACTGAAAGGTCTGGCTCTAGTTCTTTTTTTTAAAAAGATCCCTCTCTCCCTATTTCGGCCCTTCCTCTGTCCCATCATAGCACTCTCCAACTTGCTCATACCTCCCTCCCCAAGTCCACACCCCCACCTCCCCATCTCTGCAAGTGACACCCCACATCATCTATAGCTAAGTAAGGAAATTAAGGATAGTATTCAATTGAAAGAAACCTTTGCAGATTTGTAGTATTGAGTACAGAAGTTGGGAGGTCATGTTGCGGCTGTAGAAGACATTGGTTAGGCCACTTTTGGAATACTGTGTGCAATGTCATGAAACTTGCAAGAGTTCACAAAACGATGTTGCCAGGGTTGTAGGATTTGAGCTACAAGGGAGAAGCGGAATAGGCTAGGACTATTCGGCCTAGAGTGTCAGAGGCTCAGGGGTTTATAAAATCATGAGGGGCATGGATAGGGTAAATAGACAAGGTCTTTTCCCTGGAGTGGGGGAGTTCAGAACTAGACGGCACGGGGGTGGGGGGGGGGGGGGGGGGGGGGGGTTTGAAGAGAGAAGGATATACAAGAAATCTTTTTCATACAGAGGGTGGTGTGTGTTTGGAATGGGCTGCCAGTGAAGTGGTGGAGGCTAGTACAATTACAATATTTAAAAGGCAACTCAATGGGTATACGAATAGCAAGGATTTGGACAGATATGGGGGCGGGTGCTGGCAGGTGGGACTAGATTGGGTCAGGATATCTGGTCGGCATGGACCGAAGGGTCTGTTTCTATGCTGTACATCTCTATGACTCTATGTAGAGTGCTGATGGATAGATCAAAAGGCTGGACAGATTTTAAGAGCCAGCAAAGAATGATTAGAAGATAATAAAGAGTCAGAAGGCAGAGAATAAGATAAAACTAGCTAATACTAAAAAAAAAAAGAATATCCATAAGTATTTGATTGAGGGGTAAGTAAAAAGTAATATTTTCCCTCTAGAGTACAAGTTTGGAAATTGATAATAAAATCTAAAGAAATGGAAGAGCTTTGAACTGACATTTTGTATCCATTTCCACAGTAGAAGACTTAGAAAACATCCCAAAAGAAAATGAAAATTAAGAGGTGATGGGGAGGCATGAATTTAAAATAAGGATCACTGGGAAAAGATGCTAGGAAAGCTACTGCACCTAAAGGTCGAGGCCACCTGGACAGTATTGTAAAATAAGTATTGGCACAAATATGGATGCATTGGTTATAACCTTCCAAAATTTGAGATGCTGGAAGAGTCACCTCCTACCTGCATCCACCTATCACCATCCCAACTACATTTCCCCTAGCTGCACCCTCAACTTTCAATTTATCTCTCAGTCCCCTTCCTCCTCCACATTCCTCATGAAGGGCTGATGCCAGAATAATCAACTCTCCGCTCCTCAGATGTTGCCTGACTTGTTGTGCTTTTTCCAGCACCACGTTTTGTGACTCCCAATGGATTGAAGAACAACAAGTGTCACACTTTTACTCAAGACATGATGGAGAAAGCAGGAACTACATGCTAGTTAGCCTAATATCTGTCACAATGAACATGCTAGGTTCCATTCTTAAGGCGACTGCAGTAGGTACTTAAATCACAATGTGCTCAACGTAGCTTTATAAAAACAAAACCATAGTTAACTAATCTATTAATGCTTTTTGATGAAGAAACATTCCTTGTAGATAGACAGAAACTAATAGTTATTAGGTACTTGGGTTTCCAAAAGATATTTAACAAGGTAGGTGCCACAAAGGTTGCTGTACAAGATAAAAGCATGTGGTGTATGGGATAACATATTAACATGAATAAAAGATTGGCTAGCTAACAGGAAGTAGAGAGTAATATTTGAAATTGAGGAGCCTTTAAACCTGTGAGCATTCCATATTTTCTATTTCCTGTGCAGCATGAAACCTAGTTAACAGTGTTAAATTAGCAAGTAGCTTTCCATAAGCATTAACAAAAGATTTATTGGGGATCACATTGCCCTACTGTGAGTTCAATGTTTTCAGAAATGAGATTTGATTTGAAATCTGGCCTTCGAATGGAAGCGAGGAAGGGGACAACAGTCATCATGAATATCTGGTCACTGATTAATACAGCATAGATGGTCAGCCCCCAAATTAAAACATATCAATAGGTACAGATGGGATGAGAGGGTACAAGAAAGAGCAGGGGAAATCAGTCAAACTCGAGGGAACATCAGGAGCTCCTCTGTGTCAACCCGAAGGAAGAAAACCTGCTGCCAAAGACTACCACAAAAGACTGCAAGACATCTGGGACACGGGGGCCAACTGGCTTACACTTCTCCATTGTACAATACGGTGTAGATTAGTGAAGCATTCTTATCTGTCACCAGTCATGCATTTCCTTTCTTAATCTAATTAACTATTGTATAATTTCTAAACTGCTGTTTCTCAATAAACTACCAGAAAATATCTACAATCATCGACTGCCTTTAGTAGGCAACAGAGACTGCAAGCACCCACCCTCGTTAAAATCAACAGTAGGGATAAGTTGGCCTTTTTCATTTTTCCATGTCCTTTGCAGCCTTCAACATGTCATCGATAATAATTATGAATGTCTCACCTCCACTTCTCTCCTTCAAACCACTGCCAAACCTTAAACAGACCATTGTTTGCCGCAAACTACCCAGCCTTCAGAACAACACCAGACAACACTGCCATGGCAACCTCAGCAGGACATGTCAGAACATCGACATGGATACTACTATCACATGTAGGAACACCACCCACCACACACATGGCAGATACCCCTGCGACTCAGCCAATGTTGTCTCTCTCATATGTTAAGGGCAAGGGTGCCCTGAGACATGGTATACTGGCAAGAGCATGCAGACGCTACAACAATGGATGACTGGATATCGCACAACTGCCAAACAGGAATGTTCCTTCCCAGTCGAGGAACACTTCAGAGGTCAAGGATATTGAGCCGCCGATCTTCAGAGTAAGTGTCTTACAAGGCGGATTTCTAGATACACAACAATGGCAAACCGCTGAGCGGAAACTGGTAGCCAAATTCCACACCCATGAAGATGGTGTCAAATGGGATATTGGGTTCATGTTGTGCTACATGTGACTCCACCACACTGTTCTATATCTGTAAGATCTTCCTTGCTGTCCTGTTTTGACCCCATCGCCTTGATAAATTGTTATGGTCTCTCTACATTAATTAGTTTGTACAGTTTTGGATTACTTATTGTTATGGACTACACCAGACTACTCAAAACATTCTTAAGCAGGCAGCCCAGACCACAACTTTGCAATTTATTTCAGTAAGTGTACAGTGAAAATTACCCAGAATAAGTTAGCTAGGTTGACTACCAGGTTTTAAAAACAGACAAAAATTTATTCACAAAATTACACAATGAAACACAAACAACAGAATAAAGAACCCTACAGAACTCAGTCTACCCAAACTAGACTTAATTATGCTATTCCGAATTACACAATAGTCCCAATAAGCAAACCCCCTTAAAAAAAAACAGTAAAAATTGAACAAATGTCTGCAAGTTACAATTAGAAGGACAGAGAGTTTAGCAACCTGTTTCCACGCAGCTCACTGTTGAACTCCTAACTAGTTCTGGACTGAACTGTTCAACGAGAGCTGACCACTCCCCTTTCAATGTACAAGTCACTTCTAAAACATGATTACTTTAGCCTGAAATCTCATCTGTTTACATTTTAAAAAAAGACCTCTCAAAATCAGTTTTCATCTCTGTACCAAACTTGTCACCCTGGAGCCAGGAGCTGTTTATGACCCCTCTGAAAAAAAACCAAGGAAAAAAGGACCAGCTTTGTGACATTATTACTTTGGTTATACCCTTGGCATGCAACTCTTATATTTATCATGTTATTCCAATTATTTAGTTTGTCTCCAGCATTACTTTATTTTTAATTTTTTTGTAATTATCTCTGTCTCATTTAATTGGATTATAGGTCATCTCTTCACTTGTTGTTATTTAGCTATTGACAATTTATTCACACCATCTAAGTCTCTTAGTCATCTGCAGAGATTGAATTATTCAACACTCCACTCACACTAGTTGTATGACCTTTTGAACTCTGCTTATAAATTCTGTATCTGTTCGCTCTTCTTTCTTACTTCACCTGACATTGCACTATGAAAGCTTATACTTTCAAATAAACCTGTTGGACTATAACCTGGTGTGGAATAAGGCATGAATGAGGATTTCAGCAACAGGGAAGCTGTGGATGGTGGAATTGAATATTATTATTATTATTAAAGGCAGAAATAGGTGATCTTAGTGATCATGCAGGTGTGGTCAGAAACTCCTACCTCAGATCAAATATGATGATTCAACCACAGATAGTTGTTAGGCAGAAGGATTGAGCTGGTGACTAGGGAATGGAGTTTGTGCCAAGAACCAAAACTCCCTGTAAATCTTTTTTATTGTGCAGGAATTGCACTAAGTGCACATCCATTTAATTTGTTGTGTATAGCAATGCAAAAAATTAACACAGCTGAAAATGTGTTGCTGGAAAAGCGCAGCAGGTCAGGCAGCATCCAAGGAACAGGAAATTCGACGTTTCGGACATAAGCCCTTCAAGGTGGGGGGAGGGGAAATGAGGAAGCTGGAAAAATCTGCATTCATCCTAGGCCTAGGAACCCTCCAATCACAAGGGATGAATACAGATTTCTCCAGCTTCCTCAATTCCCCTCCCCCCACCTTTTCTCAGTCCCAACCCTCGGACTCAGCACCGCCTTCTTGACCTGCAATCCTCTTCCCCCACCCCCTCTCCGGCCTATCACCCTCACCTTAACCTCCTTCCACCTATTGCATTCCCAATGCCCCTCCCCCAAGCCCCCTCCTCCCTACCTTTTATCTTAGCCTGCTTGGCACACCCTCCTCATTCATAGGACCAAAATTTTTGTCCTCCTAAAAAGGTGATAACAAGGAGTCAAATCCAAAACAGTGACTACCAATCTATAGTAAAAAGTGAGGTCTGCAGATGCTGGAGATCAGAGCTGAAAATGTGCTGCTGGTTAAAGCACAGCAGGTCAGGCAGCATCCAAGGAACAGGAAATTCGACGTTTCGGGCCAAAGCCCTTCATCAGGCTCTGGCCCGAAACGTCGAATTTCCTGTTCCTTGGATGCTGCCTGACCTGCTGTGCTTTAACCAGCAGCACATTTTCAGCTACCAATATATAGTACTACTTGATCTCTGTCTTACAGCATTTACTGTTTTTATGACAATATAATGCATGCCTAATCAAAAATAATACAACTCTCCAAGTCCTGCTTTAGGTGAAAGTAACTTGCATTCAAGTTCTTATTTCTAATTTTCACATCACTATAAAAGCAAAAATAATTCTGAACAGATTTTCAGAAAAAATAATCCATAAATCTGATGTGAAATGTCTTCCACATAAAACAACTGAATTGTTCAATCACTAGATTTAGCAGATAAGCAAGTGCTAATTTACAAAAAAAAGTTGGTCTAATTCATTAGGCTGGAAAAGTGAGCTTAAACAGGAACAATTTTGTATGTTTCATATTTGGTACTTTCTTTTTCTAATTCATAACTGGTCACCCATATTTATGACCAAGACTTTTCCTCCAACTGCCCACTAATGAAATACTTCTTGTGCCATAATATCAAAACCTTCACCCATGTCCTTCTCACCTCAGGGGTCATTATTTCCAGCAGCATCCTTACTAACTTTCCATGGTCCAAAAAGTTCCAACTTCTCCAAAGTTCAAGTAGCTATATAACCTGTCTTGCACTGAATCCAGCTTGAACATCGATTCCTGATCTTGCTGACTTGCACTACCCTCGCATCTGTAACTCTCTGTACCATTCGATTGAGGATTCTGCGTGATTTGGAGCTATTGAGGCTGCATCAGTTGAGGGTCTCAAGGATATGTAACTACGGTGGTTGAATGAAGTTGAGACACAGTTTAACTATGACTGAAATCAACTGGCTCAAGGTAGTGTATGGTTTGGCCTTGTCCCATCAGTGGTTTGGGTCCACCTTTCGCCACTGATAGTTCGATACTCGTTCTCTAAAACCTTGTCTAGGATACACGTATCACTGGACTCTAAACGTTCTCGCCACAGATGCTGTCAATCTGCTGAATTTCTCCAGCAATTTGTTTTTGTTTGTTTCACTTTGCTCATTCTGGAACTGCAATCTTCCATGCATCTCAACCTAATATCATTGGTAACAGAACCTCCAAACACAGTAACGCTAAAATCTTCAACTCTCCTGCCCTCCCCACCCAAGGAAATATCCAAACCCCTCCCCTCTGTGTAAAGTTCTCCCTAAACTCACCCTATAGCATAGTGTATTTTCTTTTGCCACATATGTTGCGCCCACATCAGCACCTATGCCAACTTTGCACGAATGTCCAAAAAGCCCTGTTAAAACAGCTCCAAACATCGAGAAAGGAAGGAGATGGGGGGGGGGGGGGGGATGGAAAACGTAACATGGCTCCACAAAACGGCGCGCTGGTTGTCAAGTAACTTTACTACACAAACTTAATCTGTACAGATAACGTCCTCGGCCGATTGACAGGCAGTCTCTGCGCAGGAGGCTTCCACAAAACGTACTTAATGCGACAGAAAAGTATCTTCAGCTACAGACCTAACGAAACATTAAATGTACAGCCTCACGGTCGTCAAGGTGATGTGAAACGCGGATAGAGCTCGGCTATTTCCGAGTTGAAACAACGCCGACCCCGGCAACGAACGTCCGTTGCCCACCCCCCCAAACAACACCGGCCCCGGCAACGGGCACCCGTCGCTCCCCCCACCCACCCCCAACAACACCGGTCCAAGCAACGGGCGTCGGTCGCTTCCCCCCCACCCACCAAACACCGGGCCCGGCAACGGGCGTCCGTCGCCCCCCACACACAACACCGACCGCAGCAGAGGGAGTCGGTGCTCGCCACCACCGCCGATCAGTACGGTGTCTATCAACCGGAGAGAATCCGGAGGTGGCCAGGAATTGTAAATCGGGAAGCCGTGGGACGGGTACGGACAAGTTTGGGGGGGACGGGACGGGCGGGACGTTGTGTCAGCAGAATATCAGCGCCGAAAGAGGAGCGAAGTTTGCTTACACTCTCAGCCGTCGCTCGCGCCTTGGACTGAAGATTCAAACCAGGCTGCACGAGAGCCTGCCGTTACCAACGGTTCGCCGATTCCTCCGGCTCTGACTCCTCAGGACCTTCATGCATTGCGGCCAGCCCCGCAGCAACCAGCCTGCGGTTATCCGTCCGCTCGCCTAACAGGAGGTTCGGCAATCGGAGGGCCAAGAGTGAACCTTAGTGACACCCGCCTCCCCGTCTACGTGGTGCTTCCCTCTGGGCCGGATGATCACCCGCTGAAGAACTCGCCGTTTAAAGATTCAGATTCGACGTTTGTATTTGTTGCTGTTCAGTCACATTCCATTCACTTTTATACCTCGTCACTTTTTGTTTTAGTTTCCCAATTTTTAATGCTTATTCTATTCGAATTTTGTGCCTGTTTTCCGCAGTCACTGTTAGTTGATTTTTCTCCACAGCTGTTGGCTTTTTAAAGTGAAACCAACAACTGCTGGCGATCTGAAACGACAGCAGAAAATGCTGGAGAAACTCACGAAGTCTGGCAAATAAAGTTAATAAAACTTTCTGTTTTTGTAGTGATAGGAACCAAGTGTTAGGTATGGACTGCTATCCATTGGGGTGCTGTCCAATTCAGTACGTCTGTTCTTGGCTGCAGGTATATTCTGAGCTGGCCCTAAGACTGGGCATCAATGGAGCTCTGCGAGCTATCAACAGCAAAATTGTACTCGAGCACAATTTAAAACCTCATGCCCCAGCATATATCCCATTTAAACCATTACCATCAAGCCAAAGGATCAACACTGATTTGATGGTACGTGCAGGAGGGTATTCCAGGAGCAGCAGCAGGCAACCAAAAATTGAGATCTCAACTTGGTGAAGCTACTAAACCGGACACTTGCATGCCAAACATCATATCCAGAAAGCATTAGAGAGAGCCAAGCGATCCCACAACCAATGGATGAGATCTAAGCTCTGCAGTCCTACCACACCCAGTCATGAATGCTGGTGGACAATTAAACAATTCACTGTAGAAGGAGGCTCCACAAGTATCCCGGTCCCTAACAATGGAAGAGCCCAGCACGTCAGTGCAAAAGTTAAGGTGAAAGCGTTCACAATAATCCTGAACCAGAAGTGATGAGTGAATGATCTATCTCAGCCTGCAGCAGAAGTCCCCAGCATCATAGGTGCCAGTCTTCAACCAATTTGATTCTCACGTGATTTCAAAAAACAGTCAGAAGCATTGGATACTTCAAAGACTATGTGGCCCAACAACATTCAAACAACAGTACTGAAGATTTCTGCTCCAGAACTTGCCCCACCCTTGCAAAGCTGTTCCAGTACAACTATAACACTGGCATTTATCCACCAATGTGGAAAATTACCAAGGTATGTCTTACAAACAAAAAGCAGGACAAATCTAACCCAGCCAATTACTTTCCCATTCATCTACTCTCAATCATCATCATAAGTGATGGAAGGTATCATCAACAGTAAATTTGGGTTCTGCCAGGGTCGCTCAGTTCCTGACCTGTTTTGCTTCAAACATGGACAAAAGAGAGGAGTGAGAGTGACAGCACCTGTCTACTTGGCACATAGGAAAATGGTTGTGTTTTTGGGAGGTTAATCAGCTCCAGGACATCTCTGCAGGAGTTCTTCAGCTTAGTGTCATGGGTCCACTGTCCTCCCCCCCCCACTATCACTCCCAACCATCTTCACTGCTTCATAACAACCTTCTCTCCATCATTCAATCAGAAGTAGGGCTGTTAGATGATGACTGCACAGTGCTGAGCACTATCCATGATTCTTCAGTTACAGAAGCAGTCTATGTTCAAGTGCAACAAGATCTGGACAATATTCTGGCTTGTGAAATAAATATTTCTATTCACAAATGAAAAACGACATTTGTGTCACGCAAATGCCAAACAATGACCATCTCCAATAAAAGGCAACCCAACCATTGTTTCTTGACATTCAATGGTATTATATCACTGAACACCCATTATTAACATCTGGTTACCATTAACCAGAAAGTCAACTGGATTCACCATGTACAGTAGCTACAAGAGTAGTCAGAAGCTAAGACTACTGCGAAGACTCCCCAAAGCCTGTCCACCATATATATATGGCACAAGTCAGGAGTGTGATGGAATACTCCTCAGATGAGTGCAGTTCCAACAACACACAAGAAATTGACACAAAGCAGCCCACTTGATTGGCACCATATCCGCAAGCGTCTATTCCCTCCACTGCCAATGCTCACAGTGGTGTGTCCTATCTACAAGATGCACCACAGAAATTCAGCAAAGTATCCTTAGATCCATGAACACTTCCACATAGGACAAGGGCAGCAGACACATACTTGCAAGTTCCCCTCCAAGCCATTCACAATCCTGACTTAGAAATATATCACCATTTTTTCCATTGTGACAAGGCCGAAATCCTGGAATTCACTACCAGCATAGTGAGCCTACCTACAGCAGCTCAAGAAAGCAGCACATCACGACTTTCTCGAAGGCAACTATGGATGGGCAATAAATGCTGACCAGCCAGCAATGCCTACATCCCACAAGTGAAAAGGAAAAAAATCTATTCAGACCAATTAATTGAACCACTCCCATTTTTTCTTGATTCCCTGAAAGATGAAATAAATTCTCTAACCCAGTTAAGGATATAGCATCCACAACCTTCAATAGCATGAGCTAAAGATTTCAAGATTCACAACCTTTTAAGTGACAAAGTTCTTCTGGTCACAGTCCTAAGTGACCCACTATCTTGAGTCTATACCCGCATGTGCTAGATTCAGCTAGAAGAAACAATGTCTCAGGTTCTATTCTCTTAAGATCCTTCAGAAACTTCAATGTTTAAATGAGATTTCTCATTCTTGTAAACTCCAGGGAAGATAGACCCATTTTGGATAGCAATACAATCCACTAATTTGCCTCCTGGCTTGCCAAAGCCATGTGATCATGACCATTAGGTGCTGACTGCAGACAGCCTCTTGCAGCCAGTTGAAGTAAAGTCACTTTTTAACAGAATGTTGCTTTGAGAGCTCACAACATGTTAACGGAAGTGAGACTGCATTGGAAGCAGTTCAGAGAAAGTTTACTAGGTTGATTCCTTGGATGAAATGGTTCTCTTTTGAAGAAAAATTCATCTGGTTGGATCTATACTCAGTAGAGTTCAGAAGATTAAGGGATGATCTTATTGAAACATACCGTATATATTTGAGGGGTCTTGACAGAATCAATGCTGTGCTGATGTATGTGGGGAGTATAGAACGAGGGACAATGGTTTCCAAATTAAGATCTTTTCATTTATGGAGATATTTTCTCTCTCAGATGGGTTTTAATCTGTGGAATTTACATCCCTAGAGATCACTGGACACTCTTTCACCAAATATAATCAAGGCTGAGTTCAAAAAACTTTTGATCCACAAGAAAGAGAAACGTTATAGTGGAGGCAGGAGTATGGGATTAAGGCCACAATCAGATCAGTTCTGATCTTACTGAATGGCAGAGCAATCTCAAGGGTCCAAATGAGGGCTCACAGGCTCAAATACCTGTTCTTCTTCTCTGGGGAAGTGGTGGCATTATGGTAATGCTCTAGTAATCCAGTACTCCAGGCTACTGAAAGAAAAACCAAAATTGCTGCTGAAATTCAACTTGTATGCAGAATCTGTGGGGACATAGCACGGTTAACATTTCAAATCTGGTGACTCTTCATCAGAACTGATAGCAGCTAGGACCCCAGACTACTGTTCTGGGGACTTGGGCTCAAATCCTTTTGTGGTAGGTAGCAAATTTAGACTCCAATAAAAATGTGGAATTTTTAAATCTGGAATAATGGTGACCAATGGCAAACACTGTTGATTTTTACAGAAACCCATCTTGTTCACTAATGAATGTCATTTAGGAAGAAAATCCTTACCTGGTCTGGCAAATGTGTGACTCTAAACCCCTTCAACATTTATTTCCCAACATAATGTTGATTTACCCAGCAATGTCCACACCCCATTAATGATTAAAAGATCCGACATATTACTGACGTACAAACATTGTGTAGTTCTGCCTAATCAAAGGAGCACATAATTAACACATGACTGAAATTACTCATATATAAATTATCATTATCTTCAAGTGCTTCCTCAGAATTATTTTCTGAGAGCTCAAGGGACAAAATGGCCTACTTCTGTTTTTTCTTCATGTAAATTGCCATGTGTCATTTCAAGGACTCCTCTCTTTTCACCATGTAAAGTTCCCAATATATGATATTTTGCAAAACTAAATTACTTGTGTGACTAGAGTTAGGTGTCCAGTGTCATTCCACAGGGATCAGTGCTGGGGCCCATATTTTTATGATATTCATAAGTGATGTAGCTGAGAATGTGGGGAAGGATGTTAAATAAGTTTCTGGATGGCACAAAGATAGATCTGATTTTATTATTGTTACATACTGTGATAAATTGAAATGTATTGCTTCGCATGCTTTCCAGGCAAATCATACCTTACATAAGTACATCAGGGTAATAGAGTAGAATAACGTAAAAGGGCTTATGCTCGAAACGTCGAATTCTCTATTCCTGAGATGCTGCCTGGCCTGCTGTGCTTTGACCAGCAACACATTTGCAGCTGTAATAGAGTAGAATGCAGAACATAAAGAAGAACATACAGCTACAAAGAAGATGCAGAGAAAGAGCATCTCCAATATATGCGAGGTCCATTCAAAAGCGGGGAAGAAGCTGTTCTTAAATCTGTTGGTATGTGTTTTCAAACTTTTGTATCTTCTGCCTGACTGAAGAGGGTGTAAGACAGAACATTCAGGATGGGAGGGGTCTTTGATTATCTTGATTTCTTTCCCAAGGCAACAGTGGTTGATTGGTCAGGTGGTTGACACTAAGGAGGAAGAGGTTAGGTTACAGGTGGATATAACTGGGTTGGTTAGATTAATGATGGATGGAATTTAACCCTAATAAATGTGAAGTGGTGCAGTTAGGAAGAAGTATCGAGATAAGAGTGTAGTCAATGAATGACAGCACATTAGGAAGCTCAGAGAAATAGAGGGGTCTGGGAGTGCTTGTTCACAATCCCTGAAGGTGGATGAACAGGTTAGCAATGTAGTTAAGAAGGCATATGGGACTCTTGACTTTATCAGTGGAGGCACAGATTATAAAAGCAGCAAGTTTATGTTGGTTAGGCCAAAACTGGTGTACTGTGTGCAGTTTTGGTCACGATGCTATGATGGATGTGATTGCACCAGAGGGAATTCACCAGAATATTGTCTGGGCTGGAGCATTTCAGCCATGAAGAGAGGATGGATAAACTTGTGTTGTTTTCTTTGGAGCAAAGAAGATTGAGGGGGGACATGATTGAATTGTTTAAGATTATGAGGAGAATGGACAGGATGGATAGAAAACAGCTGCTTTCCTCAGTCAAAGGGTCAAGAAGAAGTGGGTACACATTTAAAGTGAAAGGCAGGAGGTTTAGAGGGGATTTGAGGAAAAATATTTTCACCCATGGGGGTCTGGGATGACTGCCTGGGAGAAAAGTAGAGGCATAAAACCACATAACATTTAAAAAGTACTTGGATGAACACTTAAAGTGTCACAACATCCAAGGCTATGATCCTAATGTAGGAACGTGGGACTAGTATAGGTTAGATTAGATTACCTACAGTGTGGAAACAGGCCCTTCGGCCCAACCAGTCCACACTCACCCTCCAAAGAGTAACTCACCCAGACCCATTTCTCTCCCAATAATGCATCTGAAACTATGGGAAATTTAGCACAGCCAATTCACCTGGCTTGCATATCTTTGGACTGTGAGAGGAAACTGGAGTACCCAGAGGAAACCCACACAGATAAGGGGAGAATGTGCAAACTCCACACAGACAGATGCCTGAGGCTGGAATAGAACTTGGGACCCTGGCACTGTGAGGTAGCAGTGCTAACCACTGACCCACTGTGCTGCCCCATGCTTTGGTGGAACAGATGTGATGGGCCAAAAAGCCTCCTTTATACTAAATGATTCTACGTAACAACAATTAGCAGTTCAATGGGCACTTCTGGGATTCATTAATCCAATATTGTTGTTCAAATTTTGTCTACTATTGTAACAACCAGATCTACTAAAATGTTTTCATTATTATTCTATCTGTCTTTAATTTGTCTGTCGTATTGATGCCTGATTTCAGTACAATATTAAATCCAGCTATTATTAAGTATTCTATTCTTTGTGTCACTGCAAAATGTCTCATTTGTTCTATCACTATCTCTCAAAAGGAAATAAAAATCTCCCGGCAATGGTTAAAGAATAAGTAAATTGTCTCAGTATGTTCTCTAACATTTATTCCTCAACCATTGCCAAATAAACAAATTATCTAGTCATGTATCTCATTTGATTTTTGACAGAGGAAATTTCATTGAAAAAGAAGAGAGGTTTTTTGTAAAGAGCCTATTGGGCAGCAGATGTAAAAGGAAGAAATGGAAGCTGTTTTTTTTTAACGCAACGAGTGCTAATGACCTAGTCACTGCCTAAGAGGATGGGAGCAATAGAGATGATCAATGGTTTTGAAAGAAAGCAGGATGGGCACTCAAGGCAAATAAACTTTCAAGGCTATGGGCATAAAATAGGACTCTGTCTCTGAGCGCAAAGTATTCTTATAGCAGCATTATGATGCTAGTTGCTGGTGAAGCCATTAATTGTAAAACTATCCTGTAGTAGTTCTGAAATATTCCATGAGGGGTTTTTTAGAGGCTGACACATATCAGATGTCAATGTCTGTTGATGAGGAGTGCAGGGCAATGGAGCTTCCCTTGAGATGTTATTTGAAGCAAGCAGCAAATTTAACCTACCAAGAACCCATTCTGGTTTCCATGTCAAGTTTTGCCAACAACTAAATTTGTATGGAAAATTTGGTAAGATTGCAACCCATCACAAATGGGGAAATCAATAATGCATTAACAAGCAATAACATATAGCTTTTTAATTTGGAGCTAGGTAATTCATTCTGTTTCTGCTTAAGAGCCCAATTGGTTAATGTCAAATGATTCTACCTCTTAATTTAGAAAAATTACACTTAATAATGTCTTATATATATTTACATTCTCTAATACAAAGATTGTTGAACAGTGAGTTAACTCAAAAATCTATCAGGTGACAGGTGAACTTTTCTGCAAGGAAAAAAAAAGAGTAAAACATTCCCAGGTGCGCATAATTGCACCATTTCACATGATTTCTTTTGAAACTTTCCCAATAGAGAAAAAAACATTTTTTTTCCCAATGTCTTAGTATTCTTTTTTCAAAAATCTTGAACAACTACTTAATACTTACACTGGAAACCAATGAAATTAACAGAAATTATTTATTATTAAATTCTAATAAAATGAGACACACTGTCAAAGCTTTTGTTTTGCACTCATCGGGAAGGATTCACAAGAATATTAAATTTCAAAGGGAACAACAATTTATACTGCAGGAGAAGATGGTATAGATTCTGATTTTGAGTCATAGAGATGCCAGCATGGAAAAAGACCCTTCAGTCCAACCGGTCCAAGCCAACCAGATATCCCAACCCAATCTAGTCCCACCAACCAGCACCCGGTCCATATCCCTCCAAACCCTTCCTATTCATATACCCATCCAAATGCCTTTTAAATGTTGCAATTGCACCAGCCTCCACCACTTCCTCTGGCAGCTCATACCATACACATACCACCCACTGCGTGAAAAAGTTGCCCCTTAGGTCTCTTTTATATCTTTCCCCTCTCACCCTAAACCTATGCCCTCTAGTTCTGGACTCCCTGACCCCAGGGTAAAGACTTTGCTTATTTACCCCTCATACCCCTCATAATTTTGTAAACCCCTATAAGGTCACCCTTCAGCCTCCAAGCTCCAGGGAAAACAGACCCAGCCTGTTCAGCCTCTCCCTATAGCTCAAATCCTCCAATCTTGGCAACTTCCTTGTAAATCTTTTCTGAACACTTTCAAGTTTCACAACACCTTTCCAAAAGGAAGGAGGCCAGAATTGCACACAATATTCCAATAATGGCCTAACCAATGTCCTGTACAGCAACAACATGACCTCCCAACTCATGTACTCAATACTCTGACCAATAAAAGAAAGCATACCAAACGCCTTCTTCACTATCCTATCTACCTGTGACTCCACTTTCAAGGAGCTATAAACCTGCACTCCAAGGTCTCTTTGTTCAGCAACACTCCCGAGGACCTTACCATTAAGTGTATAAGTCCTGCTAAGATTTGCTTTCTCAAAATACAGCATTTATCTGAATTAAACTCCATCTGCCACTTCTCAGCCCATTGGCCCAGCTGGTCCAGATCCTGTTGTAATCTGAGGTAACCCTCTTCGCTGTTCATTTTGTCTCCAATTTTGGTGTCATCTGCAAATTTACTAACTGTACCTCTTATGTTCACATCCAAATCATTTATGTAAATGACAAAAAGTAGAGGACCCAGCACCGATCCTTGTGGCACTCCACTGGTCACAGGCCTCCAGTCTGAAAAACAACCCTCCACCACCACCCTCTGTCTTCTACCTTTGAGCCAGTTCTGTAGCCTGTATACAGGCTAGTTCACCCTGTATTCCATGAGATCTAACCTTGCTAATCAGTCTCCCATGGGAAACCTTGTCGAAAACCTTACTGAAGTCCATATTGATCACATCTACAGCTCTGCCCTCATCAATCCTCTTTGTTACTTCCTCAAAAAACTGAATCAAGTTTGTGAGACATGATTTCCTACGCATAAAATCATGTTGACTATCCTTATACATGTATATGCTGTCCCTCAGGATTCCCTCCAACAACTTGCCCACCACTAATGTCAGGCTCACTGGTCTATAGTTCCCTGGTTTATCTTCTTAAACACCCTTCTTAAACAGTGGCACCATGTTTGCCAACCTCCAGTCTTCCAGCACCTCAACTGTGACTATCAATGGTACAAATATCTCAGCAAGAGGCCCAGCAATCACTTCTCTAGCCTCCCACAGAGTTCTAGGATACACCTGATCAGGTCCTGGGGAATTATTCACTTTTATGTATATCAAGACATCCAGCACTTCCTCCTCTCTAATATGGACATTTTGCAATTTGTCACCATCTATTTCCCTACAATCTATATCTTCCATATCCTTTTCCACAGTAAACACTGATGCAAAATACTCATTTAGTATCTCCCCCATTTTCTGCAGCTCCACACAAAGGCCGCCTTGTTGATCTTTGAGGGGCCCTATTCTCTCCCTAGTTACTCTTTTGTCCTTAATGTATTGGTAAAAACTCTTTGGATTCTCCTTAATTCTATTTGCCAAAGCTATTACATGTCCCCTTTTTGCCCTCCTGATTTCCTTCTTAAGAATACTCCTACTTCCTTTATACTCTTCTAAGGATTCACTCGATCTATCCTGTCTATACCTTACATATGCTTCCTTCTTTTTCTTAACCAAACCCTCAATTTCTTTAGTTATCCAGAATTCCCTATACCTACCAGCCTTTCCTTTCACCCTAACTGGAATATACTTTCTCTGTATTCTCATTATCTCACTTCTGAAGGCTTTCCATTTTCCAGCCATCCCTTTCCCTGCAAACATCTGCCCCCAATCATCTTTTGAAAGATCTTGCCCATGGGGAATGCACCAGGGAACAGTCAGCCTTAAGCTTGAGCTTAAATTCAAGCCAGACAAGTCGACTTTGATTAGCCAAGACATTGCCATGGGGAAGCATCATGGAGCAGTTATACTTTGTTTCATTGAAAATGCAAGATGCACACATTTTCTTTGTTTATGAAAGACAGGGCTCTAAGTGTGAATCTATGTAACTTCTAACAAGGATAATTGAGCTACATGTGGACCTGACCAATAATCCTAAATTAGTTGTCAGTGTAATTCATAACACAATTGAGATTGATTGGAAAATATTGTCCAATCACAGAATCAAATCTAATGTTGGACACTCCTGAATTTTTCAGGCATGGTCTGATTAAGTATGGTTAATACTTTGCCTATTGAAAACAACAAAAGGGACATGCTGTTTGAAATGATCCATTGATTGTTGGGATTTACAGCCTACGTACAATAACACATAGGCACTGAAATTCACATACCACATGACTCATTTGTATGGTAGGAAAAACATCTTTTTGGCTTGATATCTGCTTCTTCCTAGTAGATAATGCTTATCATGTAGATATTGTGTATTAGCAGCAGTGAGTCCTGAATCTCTGAATGGTCAGAGTTTTGGACTTACTGCAGACAGTCAGAAGGCTGGAAAAGTCTCAATAGTGGTGCCTTCACAAGATCCCACAAATCTGCTAACAAGAAAAGCAGTCCAACGGCTGCATCCTCTTCTAAATCAAAATATGCAGCATTGAAGTGTTAACTATTTAAAACCAGCTCCACTGGGTCGGACCCTTTGATTATACAAACTCCCAAAGATCCCTGAAACAAATATTCTACTCAAACTAAGTCACTACTAAAAATCACACAACACCAGGTTATAGTCCAACAGGTTTAATTGGAAGCACACTAGCTTTCGGAGCAACGCTCCTTCATCTGGTGATTGTGGAGGGCTCGATCATAACACAGAATTTATAGCAAAAATTTGCAGTGTGATGTAACTGAAATTATACATTGAAAAATTGATTGTCTGTTCAGCCTTTCATCGGTTAGAATACAGTGATAGTTTCACTTCTTTCATGTGTAAATCACAAAACCCTTCTTTTTAAAGTTGCATTCTCGGGTTAGCTGCTAACAATGGTGATAGCTAGACAATATGTTGAAGGTGTTAGCCCCCTGTGTTCTCTGTCTATGACCTGATGTTTAGATTGATTCTAAGCTAATAAGTGAGATAACAGTGTTTTACATAAATTACTGCAGTTTTTGAGCTCAGAGTTGTACATGAATATATGCAGTTTTTGAGCAGAGTGCAATGTAACTCTGCAATACAATTTCACCACACAAAATATATGTGTGCATGTAGTTCTTCGTCTGTCTGTGTGTGTCTGTCTGTCTGGGGTGGGGGTTGTGAGTGTGAGGATGTGTGTGTGTGTGTGTGTGTGTGTGTGTAGTGCAATGGTGATCACCTGTAATGTGACATGAACCCAAGGTCCCGGTTGAGGCCCTCCCTATGGGTACCGAACTTAGCTATCAGCCTCTGCTCGGCCACTTTCCTCTGCTGCCTGTCCCAAAGTCCACCTTGGAGGATGGTCACCTGAAGGTCCGAGTCTGAATGTCCTGCACCACTGAAGTGTTCCCCAACTGGCAGGTTCATAGCTCTCTGTAGTAAAGAATTCCACAGATTCACTATTGCCCAAGGGAAAAATATTCCTCCTTATCTCTGTCTTAAATGGGTGACTTACTCTGCACGCTTACTCCACCATACTCTGAGATTATGCTCTTAGGTTTTAGACACTCTAAACATGTATGTCCCAATAAGGTCCCCTCATTCCTCCAAACACCAATGAGCACAAACCCAATTTACTCAACTTGTCCCCACAAGAAAACCCTCCACAACCAGAATCAACAACCCTCAACAACCTTGGGCGGCACGGTGTCACAGTGGTTAGCACTGCTGTCTCACAGCGCCTGAGACCCAGGTTCAATTCCCGGCTCAGGCGCCTGACTGTGTGGAGTTTGCACGTTGTCTCCGTGTCTGCGTGGGTTTCCTCCGGGTACTCAGGTTTCCTCCCACAGTCCAAAGATGTGCGGGTCAGGTGAATTGGCCATGCTAAATTGCCCGTAGTGTTAGGTAAGGGGTAAATGTAGGGGTATGGGTGGGTTGCGCTTCGACAGGTCGGTGTGGACTTGTTGGGCCGAAGGGCCTGTTTCCACACTGTAAGTAATCTAATCTAATCTAAAACCACAAATGGTCTCTGGACCACACTGAATGCCAGTATATCCCTCCTAGGTAAAGAGACCAAAACTCTCCACAGCACTCCAGGTGTTGTTTGGTGACAGCCATTCATAATTCTAGAAGATCTCCCTATTTTTATACTCCATTCTCCTGAAATAAAAACAACTCCTGTTAACAAAGTAAAATGGCACTTTCCCTGACTGCCATGCCTGGGGAATATAAAGCAATCCATGCAGGGCACCTGCAGATTGTTTGTGCTTGACAAAATGCACAGCTGGGATTTAAAGTTGGCTTCTGCTCCAGGAATCCCAGGAGAACCAAGGACTGGCCAAGACATCAGCCTGTTGCAAATTATAGGATTAGCTGAGCAGGGAGCCTTAGGGGCATGAGCTGGGTTTGGGAAGGTAGTTTAAGAACAGTCACAAAGGGCTCATGGAGAAAAATCGTCCATTAAACCTACCAAAAATGACACTTGGCTGGTTTCTAGTAAGCTTCATCCCATTATCTCTGCACATGACTCAAATTTCCTTTGCTAATGTTCCTATGAAGTGCATTGGAATATTTTACTGTTAAACTGGAATATCAAAGTACATTGTTGTTTTGCTGTGCTGTGTCTATGGTTGTTTTTAAAAGCAAGATCAAAAGAATTTTCCTGTGCATAACCTGCAACAATTCTTATTAATCTATTTTTATAATTATTTGTAAGAAACTGGAGATAAAATAATTTTAGACAGTTCTTGGGTGATCGGCAACATTTTTTATGATCAGGTGAGGAAGGGAATTGACTCCCCTCTTTTAAAAGCCTCTCAGTTGGTTGTAACAATTTTTTGTTTTGCTACACCCTTATTACGTTTGAGTCAAAATTTAATTAACTAAATCAAAATGAAGGAGCTAAATTACAATGTTTTCTTAAGTGAAAGAAAAAGGAATTTGAATACTTACCAATTCTGAAAAAGATAGACATCAAAATCATGCAAATACAAAAGCAGGGTTAATAAGCTCAAAAGGAAGTGGATGGGGGGAAAAAGGATGTCTAGTACAGACAGAAAGGTAAAGAAATTGCACTTTAAGGTTCTTAGAATCCTTGATTTATGAGATACTCCTGAGTCCCAAATGTCGAGCTCAATGGTTCCTGACCTTTTCAGTAACACAGCACAGTTCAATGAGACAAGCAGCACCATGGCACACCCACTTTTTTAAAAAACTGAATTGATTGCTCATAAACGTCACATATACTATGGTTACGGTCTCACAAGAGAGAAGTGCAACACAGTCAAGCTAAAGAAGAATCAAATGCATTAATATGTCATAACCATCGCACTGATAAAAATTTACCTTCTTTGATTGCAAGCACTGTCACATTTTCAGAATCTGCTCAACTCAACTATTTTTAGCTATTTATTTAAATAAATCTGCTCCTGCATTTGGTTCTGAATTTTACAGTTGACATTTGATTATGTAAACAATATTTTTAAACTATACCTTTCATCAAATAATTGAACTGATTCATAATTGAAATTCAATGGATCAGAGCAAACGACAAAATAGAGTAAATTGCAATTTACCAGTTTCATGAGAAACCTGGGCCTTCTGGTGTGTGCAGAGCCTTTTGATCCAGGGAGGAATTGAAGAGGAGGCCACCCACAAATTTAGACCATAGTCAAGTTTGTTTTTTATGTAGTCCAGTGTTGAAAATGCTAGCTCGCAGAGGAATGCTGTTGGTAACAGCAAGGGTACAGAAACAGCATGGTCAGAGATCACAGAATCGCTACAGTGTGGAAGCAGACAATTTGGCCCATTAAGTCCACACCGACCACCCCGAAGAGCATCCGCCTGAGACCCACCCCTACTTTTTCCCTGTAACCCTGAATTTCCCATGGCTAATCCACCTAGCCTGCATAACCTTTGACTGTGGGAGGCAACTGGAGCAGACAGAGGAAACCCATGAACTCACAGGTAGAATATGCAAACTCCCCACAGATATTCATGTACAACAAGCAGACAAAATACATTTAAAGACACCTGTCATTGTACCATCCATCTGTAGCTCTGCATATTCCTCTTTCACTTTTAATGTCAGCTTTTGTGGTGAATCAGATGAAAGTGAACTAAATGGATCACATATCAAGTCATAGTCTTCCATATTTGTGAGGGGAGGTAGATTTGAAGCTTTTCTAGCAAATATTGAGATGCTTGAACATAAGATTGTGTGTCTTGACAACTGGGTCTGCTGCTGACAAAGCTAATGAAACATCTCATGAAAATCCCCACAGCTGTCTTTTGCCAAACATCCGTTTTGACCTGAAACCTTGACATTTATCTATGATTATCAAGAGCATCTCATTCTTCCCCTGCATTTTAGTATTCAATTCATTCAAATGGCTGACAATGTCTGTGAATTATGCCAGCTAAATCCACCAATAATCATCAGATAGTAACTCTTTATAAAGCAGTTCACACATTGTTTAAAACTCTTGTCAGTTCTCTCCAGAGTTCATAAACATGGGATAGAACCTTTCCTCGCAATAACCATTGCTGCTTAATGTGTAAGTGAAAGCTCCAATGCTCAGCCCCAATCTCTGCATACAAAATAGTAAATAAGTACGAATTTATGCAATTCATAATTTTGAAAACTTTCTCTAATACTGCAGCTAGTACTGCAGAATCTAGCTGTGGACTTATTTTCTCAGCAGTTGCAAAGTGTATAGTTCTCAGTGGATGATTGTTTTCCGACATTCCTTTTTCACCGGGCACTGTTTTTGAGGTTGAGAGAGAGGCTTCCAGGTTCTTCATGTCATCAATTTATATTTCTTTTTATCCGTGTAAAAAGTGAGGTCTGCAGATGCTGGAGATCAGAGCTGAAAATGTGTTGTTGGTTAAAGCACAGCAGGTCAGGCAGCATCCAAGGAACAGGAAATTCAACGTTTCGGGCCAGAGCCCTTCATCAGGCTCTGGCCCAAAACGTTGAATTTCCTGTTCCTTGGATGCTGCCTGACCTGCTGTGCTTTAACCAGCAACACATTTTCAGTTCTTTTTATCCGTGCCTTGCTGTTCAAAGCAGCTGCTAATATAAATCCTTATGTATATTCCTGAGTCTACTCCCTTGTCCTTGCAGGTTTCACGTAATCCTTTCAGGTACAATATGTGCAACGTATCATGGATTAAACAGGAAACTCGATTTTTACTGACCTTGACTCAATTGGCCACTTTCAGTCTTAAAATAATATGGTAATTTCAATGAAGGCATGGAACCTTTATTCCAAATGGGTTTCTTTGTTTCAATCTGTGGTCAGGTGACACAGCAGCATTTTTAGATTCTTTTACAGACCATTTTTAGTTAATGTAAGGTCTCAGGAATGACAATCAGATGATGGAAGTTGAATATTGATGGTCCATCTTTACTATAATCATAACACACGGCACTTATAATATTAAACAGAAAACACTGATACTTGTATGGTTAGAAAGATTTCACATTTAATATTTTTTGAGGATGTGAGTGTTAGAGGATTGTGAAAAGTTGATTTATTTCATGTTCTGTGATTACCTGGATTGTTATCTTTTTCTAAAGGCGAAAGGTCAAATTCAAACCTTATTTTTAAAATGAGTTATTTATTGGATACTAATCAGCTAAATGATGGGCTTGTTAGCTGGAGATTAACTGATTTTTGTAAATACCAAGGAGCTAGTTTCTGTGTAAACAGTATTTTGCATACAGTTGGAGTCCAGTCTGTTGAAGGAACATTTAACACAAAGAGCCACAGATGCTGGAAATCTGAAACGGAAATAGTGCTAGCAAAACGCGGCAGTTCGAGCAGCATCTGTTGAGAGATAAAAACAGTTAATGTTTCAAGTTCAGTGACACTTCATGAAACTACACATTCCTATTTTTTCAGTAATGTACTGTTGATTTGAATTACTGTGGATTTTGAGATGCTGGAATTCCCATTTTACTGGTATAAAGGAACTTTCAGAAGTTTGACCCATGGCAGTGAAAACATGGTTACATACTTCCAAGCCAGGATAACGTGTGGTTTGGAATGGAACTTGCTCGTGATAGTCGCCATGCATTTGTTGCCCATGTCCTTCGAGAAGGAGTTTGGGTATGATGGTGCTGTCAAGGGAGTCTTCGTACATTACAGGAGTATATCTTCTAAATTGTTCATGTTGCTGCCACTGCATTGGTGGTGATGAAATGAATATTGTGGATGAAATGTAAGTCAAATTGGCTGCATTGTCCCAAATAGTGTCAAGCTTCTGGAGTGTTATTCCAGCTACTCCCATTCAGGAAACTGGTGAATATTCCATCATACTTCACAATTGTGCTTTGTGGATGCTGGGCAGACTTTGTGGAGTTAGGACGTGAGTTAGTCAAAACAGAATTCCTGGTCTTTAACCTAGTTTTGTAGCCACAGTGTTTCTATGGCTGGTATGGTTCAATGTCTGGTTTATGGTAACCTGTTCATTGTTAATAGCAGCAGATTCAGTGATGGAAACACTATTGAAAGTTGAGTGATAGATTCTCTCTTGTTCGAGATGGTTATTGCCTAGCACTGGTGTTGTACAGCTGTTACTTGCTACTTACCCAAGACTGAATATGTCAGATACCAAGAACTCAAAATTCATTAGCTCCATCAGTAATTTGAACATTATGTAATCATGATCAAAATTCCTTCTTCTGACCTTATGATGGGCAACCAATGGTGGCTGAGCATAGACCATTACCCTGAAGAACTCCTGCAGTAATGACATAGAACTGAGAATGATTGACTTCTAACAATCCTTGTCTTTGTGTTAGTTATGACTTTGACCACCATGGCTTCTTGTTGCCACACTCAGTCCAATGCTCCCTTGATATCAAGGGCAATTTCTGTGATCTTATCTCTGGTGTTCAGCTCTTTTGCCCTTTTTGAGCTTAACAAGTCAGGAGCTCGGTGACCCTGGTGGAGTCCATACTGAGCATCAAGGACCAGGTTGTTCATTTGCAAATGCTGCATGATGGCCTTTTCTCATGGCCCCTCCATCACTTCACTGATGACAGAGTAAATTAAAAGGGCAGAAAGTGGCTGTATTGGATTTGACCTGCTTTTCGTGAACAAGACATAACAGTTAAAAATGACACAACACCAGGTTATAATCTGACAGGTTTATTTGGAAGCACTGGCTTTCAGAGTGCTACTCCTTCATCAGGTGATTGTGGAGAACAAGATTGTAAGACACAGAATTTATAGCAGAAGTTTACAGTGTGATATAACTGAAATTATATACTGAAAAAGACCCAGATTGTTTGTTCAGTCTCTCATCTTTTAGAATGACCATGTTGGTTTCAGTTCTTTCATGTGTAAATCGCAAAACATTTTTTAAAAGTTACATTCTCATGTGCACTTTAACAATTGGTGTCATGTTGGTCCAGATAAGGTATTGAAGGTGTTAACTCCCTGTGAGGCTGTCTGTGCCACAATGGTCAGACTGATTCAAATCTAAAAAAATGGATTTACAGAATCTTATATAGATTCATGCAGTTTTTGAGCAAAGTAGAATGTAATTCTGCAAGTACAAATTCACCCCACAAACTTATATGTGTATGTGTGCATGTGGGTGTGTGGGTGTGTTTGGGAGGGGGTGGGGGTGGGGGTCATGATTATCTGTGAGAGGGTCGGAGTGTGTGTGTGTGTGTGTGTGTGTGTATAGTGCAATGTGGTCACCTGCAGTGTGACATGAACCCGAGGTCCCGGTTGAGGCCATCCTCTTGGGTACCGCTCTTGGCTATCAGCTTCTGCTCGGCCACTTTTCGTTGTTGCATGTCCGAAGTCTGACTTGGAGTACAGTCACCTGGAGGTCCGAGGTCAAATGTCACGGACCACTGAAGTGTTCTCCGACTGGGAGGGAACATTCCTGTCTGTTGATTGTTCTGCGGTGTCCGTTCATCCATTGCCACAGCCTCTGCTCTGTCTTGCCAATGTACCATGCCTCAGGGCACCTTTGCCTGCAGCTTATGAGATAGACAACTTTGGCTGAGTCTCATGAGTACCAGCCACGTACATGGTGAGAGGTGTCCCCAAGTGTAATGGTGGTATGAGTGTCGACATTCTGAGACATCTTGCAGCATCCACCGTGACAAGGTTGTATGGTACTGTCCTGAAAGCCAAGCAGTTTGCTAAGAACAATGATCTGTTTGTGGTTGTTTAAAGGTGAGAAGTGAAGAAATGGGGAAGGTCTTGGCGAGGTACTCATCCTCATCGATAATGTGTTGCAGGCTGCGAAGAACATGGCATAGTTTTCCGGCTCCTGAGAAGTACTGGACAACGAAGGGCACCCTATCTGTTGCAGCTCGTATCTGTCTCCTGAGGAGTTCTTTACACTTCCTCATTGTGGCACGTTGGAACTGGTGGTCAGTGAGTTGACCATCGTACCTCATTCTTAATAAGGGCATCCCTGAGTACTTCCAAGTGCCCGTCACGTTCCTCCTCATCTGAATAGATCCTGTGTATGCATAGGGCTTGTCCATAGGGGATGGCTATTTTAATATGTTTCAGGTGGAAGCTGGCGAAATGTAGCATCGTGAAGTTATCTGTGGGTTTGCGGTAGAGTGTAGTGTTGAGGTGCCCATCCTTGATTAGACAGAATTAGACAGATAGTAGAGAGTAGTTCATGGTGAGTTTGATGGTGGAATGAAACTTGTTGATATCACTGTGTAGTTTTTTTCAGTGCCTCCTCTCCATGGGTCCAGAGGAAGAAAATGTCATCAATGTACCTGGTGTATGGTGTTGGTTGGCAGTCCTGTGTAGCGAAGAAATCTTGTTTGAACCTGTGCATGAAAATGCTGGCATATTGGGGTGTAAATTTGGTCCCCATGGCTGTTCCATGTGTCTGGATGAAGAACTGGTTGTCAAAGGTGAAAACATGGTGGAGGATAAAGTGGATGAGTTTTAGCATGGTGCTCGGAGATTGGCAGTTGTTGGTATTGAGTACTGAGGTTGTTGCCATGATGTCATCATTGTGAGGGATGCTGGTGTAGTGTGCTGAAACATCCATGGTGACAAGGCATGTTCCTGGTTTGACTGGTCCATGGATGCTGAGTTTCTGTAAGAAATTTGTAGTGTCATGACAGAAGCAGGGATCCCCTGTACAATGGGTTTCAAGATGCCTTCGACATGACACTAATTGTGAAAGTGCACTTGAGAATGTACCTTTTAAAAAAGGATTTGCAATTCACATATGAAAGAGTTGGAATCAACATGGTCATTCTAAAAGATGAGAGACTTAGCAAACAATCTATTTCAATATATAATTTCAGTTACATCACACTGTAAACTTTTACTATAAATTTTGTGTCTTATAATCTTATTTTCCACAGCCACCTGATGAAGGAGCAGTGCTCTGAAAGCTAGTGCTTCCAAATAAACCTGTTGGACTATAGCCTGATGTTGTGTGACTTTTAACTTTGTGCACCCCAGTCCAACACCAGCATCTCCAAATCAAGACATACCTAAGCATTTTTCCACACTATCAGGTAGAGGCCAGAGTACTGCAACAGCTTGGCTAGGTGCCAGCTAGTTCTCGAGCACAAACCTGCAATATAATTGCCAGAATGTTGTTAAGGCTCATTGCTTTTCCAGTATCTAGTGTCTTCAGCCATTTCTTAATATTACTTGAATACATTTAATTGGTTAAAGATTGTCAACTGTAATGCTGGGGATGGGGCATCAATATGGCACTTTTGACTAAAGATGGATTCTTCTTTTGATCAGATGTTGAAGGTGGGAATATTTGTGAAGCTTTGTCCTCCTGTTGGTTGTTTAATTGCCCACCATCATTCAGAACTGGGGATGACATGACCAGAGAGCTTAAAGCTGATCTATTGGTTGTGAGATCACTTAGCCTTGTCTATGCTTCGCCATGCTTCTTCTTCTGTTTGGTATGTAAGTACTCCTGTATTGTGGCTTCACCGGATTGACACCTCATTTTTAGGTATGTCTGGTGCTGCTCTTGACATTCCATCTTGAAACTTTCATTGAACCTGAGGTGATTTCCTGATTTGATGATAAGGATGGACCAAGATGGCGGCAGAGTAGGACAGTTCAGCTGGAGCTCATCTGCTCCATCTGTTTACTTTTCTTTCCTGTATCCTTTTTATTCTATTTTGTGCTTTTCTTCTTCTTCTTCCTTCCTTTTTCTTGATCTCAGACTCCCATATTTGGACCCAGCACAAACCCAGCGAGGTCTAGCAAAGCATCCTCTGGGCCTGACATGGCAGTCTCTCAGATTGGGAGGAAACACTCCTGTCTGTTGATTATTCTGCGGCGTTCATTCATCCATTGCCGGAGCCTCTGCTTGGTCTTGCCAATGTGCCAGACTGCCATGGCATCCTTGTGGCCCAGCATGGTAATCTCCCAACCTGGCATGGCAGTCTCTCAGAGGCCTAGTGTGGCGGTCTCTCGGCCCGGCAAGATGGTCTTTGAGGAGCTCATGGTGGTCCTTTGGCCCAGCATGGACTTCCAGTCTTGAAGTGATTCTAGAGTGGTCTCCTGGCCTTGAGAATCTTGAGAGGTGAAGCCTGGCATGATTCAAAGTCAAGGCGCACCGCAGACTGCATACTAGATGCCAATGTGTACTCAGTTGGAAGGACCGTTGTTCTGAAATTTTTATTTCTCTATTTTCTAATTTATTCATACAATCTGCAACGGTAGACTTTTTATTTCTTTATTTTTTTTCCCTAAAAGCTTGTTCTTAGGCATCTGTACCTAGGTACCTTTGTACCTAAGATGGTGCCATAAGTGGCGACTTGTAAACTTTTCACTGTACTCATTTGAGTATGCATGACAATAAAGCTAATTCGATTAATGTCAGAGTTGGAGATGTGCCAGGCCATAAGTTATAAATTATGGTTGAATACTATTCAGCTACTGCTGATGGCCCACAGTGCCTGATGGATACTCAGTTTTAAGTTAATAGAATCATAGAGTTGCTTCATGTGTTCAAAGTCTCTCCCATTTAGCACAGTGTTAGTGCCACACAATATATTGTTGGGTATTCACAGTGTAAAGATAATACATTGACTACACAAGGATTGTGGAGTGGGCATTCCTACCAATACTGCCATTGATAGATGCATTTGCATGGTAGATTGGGGAGAATTAGGTCAAGTGAACTTTTCCTTTGTTGTTTCCCTCACATCCTACTTCAGACAAGTCATTTAGCACTCAAGTCAGCAGTGATGTTATTGAGCCACTCTTGGTCACTGCAAGTCCCAAGAATGGTTTTGGAGAGCTGGAGGTGAGCTACTCACCACAAAATTCCTAGTCTCTGACCTGCTCTTGTAATCACAATGTGTATATGGCTGGTCCAGTTCAGTTTCTGATAACAATAAGGTGGTTGATAATGGGATATTCAGTGATAATAATGCCATTGAATGTTATAGCTGGATTCCCTCTTGTTGGAGGCAGCCATTACCTGGCACTTGTGTGGTGCAAATGTTACTTGCCATTTAACAGTACAAGCCTGAATGTGTGAGATAACAACATAACATTGTACATTGATTATGCCAGTATGAGAGGAGCTGCTAATGGTGGTGAACATTGACCAATCATTAGCAAATGATCTTATGATGGATGGAAAATAGTGTGCCCTTGCCATCTTGGTGCTTCCTCTAAATGATGTTCAGTGTGGCAGAGTATTGATTCATCAGCCAAGGGGAGATGGTAATCAGCAGGAGGTTTTCTTGCCCAGGTTTGACCTGATACCATGAGACTTCATGGGTCCCAGAATCATAATGAAGATTCCCAGGAGCACTCTCTCTGGATCTATGATGCCTCCTCTAGTTAGTCTGACCTTCCAGTATGACAGAACATAACTCAAGTACAGTGGTGGTGATTGTGTCTAGAATATTGTCTGTAAAGTTTGATTTTTTGAATATGACTATGTCAGGTTTTTGCTTTACCAGTAATTTTGGCATTGGTATCAGTAAGAAGGTCTTTGCAGGATTAATAAGTGTGGATTTACATTGTTGCTTGTGTTTTAAGGTGCCTACATCCCTGGTTTCATTCCATTCTTTTGACTTTGTAGCAGTTTGATAAAAGACATGCAATTTGATACAACCAACTACCTTGCCAGACCATTTTCAGAGGGCAGATTTGAGTCAGTCATGTTGGTTTGAGTTACACGTCAGCCAGACTAGATACGAACGGTGGACTTATATACCAAAAGCATTTGAATGCTACCAGTGATTTGCTATGTCCTAATTATATTTTAGTATAACCAATGCTCTCAAGATATTTTTCTACTCTTTTGTTTTGATCAAGATGGTCACCAATTTAAATCAAAAGAATCAGGAATGCCTTAATTATAGTAACAGAAGAATCAGGAACAGATCCTAGAGCCTGTTCTGCCATTGCTTCTTATCATGGCCCCAACTCCACTTTGCTACTTAAGAGTCATAGAGTCATAGAGATGTACAGCATGGAAACAGACCTTTCGGTCCAACCCGTCCATGCTGACCAGATATCCCAACCCAATCTAACCCCACCTGCCAGCATCCAGCCCATATCCCTCCAAACCCTTCCTATTCATATACCCATCTAAATGCCTCTTAAATGTTGCAATTGTACCAGCATCCACCATTTCCAATGGCAGCTCATTCCATACACGTACCACCCTCTGCGTGAAAAAGTTGCCCCTTTAGGTCTCTTTTATACCTTTCCCCTCTCACCTTAAACCTATTATGGTTAAAAGTGGATAAATCCCCAGGATCTGATCAGGTGAACCTGGGAACTCCATGGGAAGCTAGATAAGTATTGCTGGGCCTCTTGCTGAGATATTTGTATCATCGATAGTCACAGGTGAGGGGCCGGAATGGTGCCACTGTTTAAGAAGGGCGGTAAAGACAAGCCAAGGGACTATAGACCGGTGAGCCTGACCTCGGTGGTGGGCAAGTTGTTGGAGGGAATCCTGAGGGACAGGATGTATATGTATTTGTATTTGGAAAGGCAAGGACTGATTCGGGACAGTCAACATGGCTTTGTGCGTGGGAAATCATGTCTCACAAACTTGATTGAGTTTTTTGAAAAAGTAACAAAGAAGATTGATGAGGGCAGAACAGTTGATTTGATCTATATGGACTTCAGTAAGGCGTTCGACAAGTTTCCCCATGGGAGACTGATTAGCAAGGTCAGATCTCACGGAATACAGGGAGAACTAGCCATTTGGATAGAGAACTGGCTCAAAAAGTAGAAGACAGAGGGTGGTGGTGGAAGGTTGTTTTTCAGACTGGAGGCCTGTGACCAGTGGAGTGCCACAAGGATCGGTGCTGGGGCCTCTACTTTTTGCCATTTACTTAAATGATTTGGATGCGAGTATAAGAGGTACAGTTAGTAAGTTTGCAGGTGACACTAAAATTGGAGGTGTAGTGGACAGCGAAGAGGGTTACCTCAGATTACAACAGGATCTGGGCCAATGAGCTGAGAAGTGGCAGATGGAGTTTAATTTAGATAAATGTGAGGTGCTGCGTTTTGAGAAAGCAAATCTTAGCAGGACTTATACACTTAATGATGTAAGAAATGGTGAAGTGTGTTGTTTTTGCAGATATAGAAAAGCAAGAGTGTTAATGTGCAGACAAGGGGTACAGGGAAAAATATCAGCGAGGCAAGCATTAGGGAAATGTATCTTTATCTTTAATGAATAATTGTGGATAATTAAATACTAACTTTAGTGCAGAATTATTAAAGCAAATAATTCTTTTAAATAATAGTGTCAGCAAAATAGCTGAGACAGCTGAAATGCATAAACCAAGCATGAAAAGATACATTGTTAAAACATATGTTCAAGAATGGAATGTACCTATGAACAATGGAAGATGTTACAAGCAAAGTAAAAGAACATCAAGATACAAGTTTAGCCTTATGTCAGCACTTACAGGGGGGAAGGTTGCCAACTTGGAGAAAAGGGGGCAATAAGGACGGAGCGCAGCTGGGTAGTGGCAGAATACAATAAGAAAGATTGGATAATGTAAGAGTCGGGAGAGGTGACCTCACGCAACTCAAAAGTATAACTGTGTACTAGTTTGAATGTTCATTGCTCAATTGCTTCTGCATTTGAAGCCCTTTCTTGCAAGATCGTAGAATAAATTGTCTTGTTTCCAGTTTTGGTGGTCTCGTCTAAATTTTATTAAACTGGTTTCTAACAGATTTGGGGGCTCGTTCTGGGATCCCAAGCTCCGGTCGCTCGGCATTCTTGGAGAAACGGAGAAGGTGCACCTCGCTGATTTCGGCAATCTCTAGTTTCCCCTTTTTGCCGCAGCGGCTTTGGGCAAGCTTGATCCGGACTGAGAGACTCTGGAAACAAGACGGGCAGATGCAGCGGGTTCGGTCGGGTGACTCTTGTGTGTACAAGACCGGGGTAAGAAAGGTCTTAAACGATTTATCCGGGCGACCAGGGTAGGCAGCGGTTTTTGCTGCCAGTTGGATATATCCGGGGAACCAGGGAACCGGGGTTCTGGGCGACTGGATTAGGCGAATTCGGTCAACCAGGGTAGGCAGCGGTTGTTACTGCTGCCAGGTGAATATGTCCGGGTAACCGACAGCGGCATTTGCTGCCAGGTGGATATATCCAGGGAACCGGGGAACCTGGGTTGTGGATAATTGGGTTAGCCGTATCCGGTCAACCAGGGTAGGCAGCGGTTGTTACTGCTGCCAGTTGGATATATCCAGGTGACTGACAGTGGTATTTGCTGCCAGGTAGACATATCCGGGGAACCGGGGTTCTGGGCGACTGGATTAGGCGAGTCCGGTCAACCAGGGTAGGCAGTGGTTGTTACTGCTGCCAGGTGAATATGTCCGGGTAACCGACAGCGGCATTTGCTGCCAGGTGGATATATCCAGGGAACCGGGGAACCTGGGTTATGGATAACTGGGTTAGCCGAATCCGGTCAACCAGGGTAGGCAGCGGTTGTTACTGCTGCCAGTTGGATATATCCAGGTATTGCCACGGGACGGGGTGCGCTGATTCGACCAGGTAACTCTTGTGCACAGACCAAGGCAAGAAAATTGACCTTTAAATATTGCCTTGGTGGTCGGGGACATACGAGAAGTACAGGGAATTGGCAACATATAAAATAAAGTATTTCATTGGCAAGATTAGTCTGACGAGTAAGGTACCTACCTGATTCGATCACCCAGCCTTAGACCAGTTGTTAAGAGGGGAAATCCCCCAGACGAAGGTCAGGACCCTGAAGTGGGTGTGGAAGAAGGTGACACCGGACCTCAGTAAGGTTAACTAAATTACATAAAGAAACAGCCGAGTATTGAAATGGGGAATAAAAATAATGATTTAAGCGTTGAAGGGGACATGAAAGGGACATCCGAGGATCACATCCCAACGGACAGTCATTTAGGAAAAATGTTAAGAGATTGGAAGTACAATCCTCGGATGCGGGGAAAGGATAAAAAACAAATGATAAAATGTCAATGAAAAACAGCCTTACAGTCAGGAGGAATCATATTATGCTTCATGTCAGAAGGGCTAGTAGCTGAAGGGCTACTGAGGGTACACTTCGTAACTAACTTACAGCCAGACATCCAGAAAAATATTCAAAAGCTAGAGGAGTCATTGCAGGAAGCTCAAAAAGTGTCTGTGAGATATGGTGTCTGAGTGTGTGTGTGTGTGTGTGTGTGTGTGTGTCTGTGAGAGAGAGAAAGCTGTACAGCTAACAGAAAGTTTAACCCTTTGTGATTTGGTTTGAATGCACGTTTGTTTGTTGGTGATTGAATGTTTGTGCTTTGTTCCCTGGAGCTTGAGATCCGGGACTGTTTTGAATCTGATTTCTATTATGGAAATTTTAACATGATTTCTTTTAAGGTTAAGGATTTTTACAGATTATGAAATAAAATGTTAACTCCTGCTCTTTTTACAGGTCATGACTGCCTTACTATCAGTTTCTAACTAATCTCTTTTATCCTTACATAAAAGTGATTTATGGAGGACAGTTGAAGTTTTAACTTGAATAGACAAATCCTTTTTAAGGCAGCTGTGGTTATTTCATGACCTATAGCATTGTAATTGAGCAATGACTGGTCAGGACTACTTGGGAGGACTAGTTTTGGATTTGAATTGGGGGACTGGAACCAGGGTGATTGTGGTGGATTTCAGAGTTGGGAACTGTGTGCATTTTGCATTTTGAATATTAAACACTGAGTAAATGAATTTATAATATATAAATATATATTTACAAGTAAGATTCCAAAATGTATAGTTAGGAACAGGCTTTTAAAAAAAGCAAGCATAAATTGTTAAATTGTATTTGAGAATACAGGGAGCAAGAAATATTGCAATATTTCTTTTTTAAAAAAATCAAGGTCTAAACAAAACATTGGGTGATGAGGAATTGCCATGAGTTGGCCCTAAAGCTGTTCAGTTGGTTAAATCAGCTCTGGCAACGTAACATGAGAAGCAGAAAAAGAAGGCAAAAATAATGATAGCCACGGTTGATGAGGTAATAAAGAAAAGGACAAAACTAAAAGGAGAAGGAAACCGAAATGGTGGCGGGCGGTATGTTGATAATAAAGGGAGGAGAAGGGATCGGGGAGGAGATGGTAAGGGGTCTGGTAGACAGGAACAAGGGTCAAAGTGTAAACCCCCACAGGCGAGATGTTATTACTGTGGAAAGACAGGTCACTTTAAGAGAGAGTGTCCAGATCTGAAAAGGAAGTAAAGGCAGTGCCATTTATGAACCTTGATGAAAAATAGGGGTGTCAGGAGTTCCTGCCCCCGGGGACCCACCAGGAACCCACCAGGAACCCTGGATAAATTTAAAGGTGGGACCTTACAAAGAGGGCGTAGTTTTCCTAGTCGATACGGGGGGCAGCAAGGTCATCCTTAAATTGTAAGCCCAAGGGAGTGGGAATGAAAAAGTTAATTGGATTATGGCAACAGTTTTGTGATGAGAGGCACGAAGAATCAGTTTTGCACTCATGACGAGATATTGCCACCAAATTGGGTATCGAATTAACTGCAAATGGTGCTATGGAATCTGTTGAGGTTCTTAAAAATGAATGTGTTTGAGCAAAACAATTACAGAAACAGAATGAGAAGTCACAGGTGACTGGTAAACAAACAGAACTGCACAATTACAGTTGTTAAAATGTTTTAGTCACTTGTTGCGTTTCCACCCTGAATTATATAATAATTAATAATTAATATTTATAATAGATCAATTGTGTTAGCCTGAATCAATATTAATTGGCAGGATTTCTTCACACATTCTCAGTGACTGGTCATATTGATTCATGGTTAATTTAAAACATGACAGCGTTAATTCATTGTTAATTAAAGAATGGAAAGCTCCATTACTGGCCAGAGTGTGTGCAGGCAGTGGCAGCAACAGCCTTATTGGTAGAGGAGAGTCTTTTGGGGGAGCCTTCATGGTCAGCACCCCACATCAGGTTCGGACCATACTAAATCAGAAAGCAGGACAATGGCTCACAGACTCTAGGATCTTGAAATATGAGACAATCTTAATAGAGCACAATGACCTTGTGTTAGTCACAGACAGTTGCTTGAATCCAGCTGCATTTCTGTGGCGGGGAGAGGGGGTGGCCCTTGGCAATCCAGAACATGACTGCCTTGATATTACTGAATATCAGACTAAAGTGCGAATGGACTTAAGAGATGTACCATTGCATGCAGGAGCTCGGTTGTTTATCAACGGGTCCTCCCAGATGATTGAGGTAAAAGACACAATGTTTGTGAGAAGATTTGTAGTTCGGGTGCTCATTGTTGTGGTTCTGTTCGCCGAGCTGGGAATTTGTATTGCAGACGTTTCGTCCCCTGTCTAGGTGACATCCTCAGTGCTTGGGAGTCTCCTGTGAAACGCTTTGGTGATATTTCCTCCGGCATTTATCGTGATTTTGCAGGAACCGGAGTTGTTCGAATGTGGCGCTTAGGCGGTTGGCACAGGATTCCCACAACAATAAAAGGCACAATGGATATACTGAGTAGACGGAATAGAGGGAAGCGTTATCGAGGCTGAAAGACTGCCTAATGGCTGGTCAGCCCAAACTTGTGAACTCTATGTCCTAGAAAGAGCTCTCAGAACCTTAGAAAACAAAAAAAGGAACAGTACGTACAGACTCCAAATATATGTTTGGAGTGGTACATACCTTCGGAAAATTTGGCAAGAAAGAGGACTGCTAAACAGCAGAGGGAAAGAACTAGCTCACGAGGAATTGATAAAACAAGTGTTGGAATCCCTGTTACTCTCGAGAGAAATAGCGATAGTTCATATAAACGGACATCAGAAGGGGAATGAACCGGAAGCAAGAGGAAATAGACTGGCCAATGAGGTAGTTAAAGAAGTGACTCTGAATCCACAAGGATCAGTGATATACTCCCTAATACCACACAACACCCCCAGATTCTACGGACTACCTAAAGTACACAAACCAGACATCCCACTCAGACCCATAGTATCACTACCAGGGACACCATCATACAAACTGGCCAAAGAACTACAACAGAAACTGAAACACCTGGTCAGCGGATCCAAACACTCCATACAATCAACACAGGAATTCTTGAACATCATCAGAAATATACACATAGACAAAGAAGAAACCATGATCTCATTCGACGTGACGGCACTGTTCACTTCGATTGACAAAACCCTAGCCAGAGAAACAATAGCCAACCTACTGGACATACAGAACAGAAAACAGAACGCGGAACCTATCAACAAAGACGGCATACTTAAACTACTGGACTTGTGCCTCACTACACACTTTACATTCAACAACCAGATATACGAACAAATCAACGGAACACCCATGGGATCACCAATCTCGGGACTCATAGCAGAGGCAGTTATGCAAAGGTTAGAACAAACAGTCCTACCACAAATTCAACCCAAACTCTGGGTCAGATATGTCGATGACACGTTTGTAATCATCAAAAACACGGAAATAGAAAAAACACACCGGATCATCAACGCCACACTCACAGGAATCCGATTCACGAGAGAAGAAGAAAAGGACAGCTAACTCCCATTCCTAGACGTGATAGTACAGAGAACACCGAACGGAGAATTCACCACAAGGGTATACAGGAAAGCAACACACACAGACCAAGTCCTAAACTATGAAAGTAACCACCCCAACACACACAAACGAACCTGCATCAGGACACTATTCAAAAGGACCACAACACACTGCAGCACACCAGAACTGCAAAAAGAAGAAGAGGAACACCTATACAAGGTATTCGCCAAAAACGGATACCCGCACAACTTCATCAACAGATGCCTAAGAGAAAGACCACGGAACGAGAACATGCCACAACCAAAAGGACTAGCCACACTACCATACATCAGGAGCATTTCTGAACTGACAGCCAGACTACTGCGACCCTTAGGACTCATAACGGCACACAAACCAACAGCCACGCTCAGACAACAACTTACTAGAACAAAGGACCCGATACCCAACATGAGCAAAACTAATGTAGTATACAAAATACCATGCAAGGACTGCAAAAAACACTATATAGGACAAACAGGAAGACAGCTAACAATCCGCATACATGAACATCAACTAGCCACGAAACGACACGACCAGCTATCCCTAGTAGCCACACACGCAGACAACAAGCAACATGAATTCGACTGGGACAACCCTACTATCATAGGGCAAGCCAGACAGAAAACAGCCAGGGAATTCCTAGAGGCATGGCATTCATCCACAAACTCCATCAACAAACACATCGACCTGGACCCAATATACCAACCACTACAGCGGACAGCTGAAACTGACAACCAGAAGCGGCAAGGACAGACCACTATAAATACCGGAAGAAACATCAAAGAAGCGCTTCGCAGGAGGCTCCAAAGCACTGATGATGTCGCCTAGCCAGGGGACGAAACGTTTGCAACAAAAACTTCCAGCTCGGCGAACAGAACCACAACAACGAGCACCCGAGCTACAAATCTTCACACAAACTTTGAAGGTGGAAGAAACCCTGGGGTAGGACCTTTTCAAAGAATACAGGTAGATTATACAGAATTACCCCCCGTAGGGAAACAAAAGTACTTATTAGTCCTAATGGATCACCTAACTGGGTGGGTGGAGGTATTTCCAATGTCCTCAGCTACCTCGAAGGGAGTAGTGAAAACTCTTTTAGAACATATAATTCCTCGATATGGAGTGGTGCAAAGTATAGATTCAGACCAAGGTAGCCATTTTACCTCTAAGATCCTACAAGAAGTAATGGCGGGATTAGAAATCTCTTGGGAATTCCACACTCCTTGACACCCACCTTCCTGTGGACGGGTGGAACGAATGAAGCAAACCTTAAAGAAGCAATCTAAGCTAGTCCTAGAGACTAGAGTACCATGGACAAAGTGTTTACCTATCGCGTTGTTACACACTAGGACTGTGTCAAGACGTGATATAGGCCTCTCTCCTTATGAGATGATGTTTGGATTACCTTTCTTGGGTGGAAGAGGGGAATTACCAACTGAAGAGTTCAATGATAAGTTTTTAAAGAACGATATTGTGGCGCTCGGCTCTTCTTTGTCTGTCCTTAAGGAGAAGGGTCTGTTGACCCAGATACCTCCACTTGAGTTCGACAACCGGGTGATTGGGTCCTGATCAAGACCTGGAAAGATACCAAACTGCACCCGAGCTGGGAGGGACCATTCCTAACCCTCCTGACTACTGAGACAGCTATCCGAACTGCTGAAAAAGGATGGAGTCATCACATTCGCGTTAAAGGTCCTGTGAACGCCCCATTGGCGGAGTGGCACACTCATCCTTCAGACAACCCTCTGAAAGTTAAGCTAAGAAAGAAGGAATGAACTAAGACAAAAGACTCTTAACGTTTGATGATATCTATTGTTATTAATTGTAAGGGCTGTGTGGACTCACCTCTCCCTGGCGCCTAAAAGATTAAGGCAGATAGGTAGACAGGACGGTAGGCAGGGGTCAGAGATGGGCGGGTACTGGTATAATATTGTAGCGTTAGTAGTATTAACTGTTCAAGGAGGCGGGAAAAAATCACTCACTACACTATGCCAAAATTATGTTGAACGAGAGGGAATGCCGACTGTTGGGTCCGTGCAGAGGTCCCACACCATGGCGAATCTGGGATCCCCACCTCAGTATACCGCTCACCAAAAGAGAAGTGTACGATGTATAACAATTTGACTCGGACTCAAATGATACAAAATGGAGATCTGACAGGGGTAAATATAACTTTGCGGGATGGTTCCCTAGACCAGCCCAAAACTCTGGGTACTATCAATGGCCTTAGAGTTTCCCCACCAAAAGGAGCAGTAAATACCGCCTGTTTCTGTAATCAGAATGATACCGCACCCTTCCAATTAGGAAAATCATCTTGTGTCTACACCATCCAAGCCACTGCCACGACCATTCCCCGAATATTAAACAGAACACATTGGGTATGCAGCCTGAAGGCCTATCCATTTATTCCCTGGAAAAATACATTCGCGTGACCAAATGTATAGGAATGCATGCATGTTATGATGTTGGTGAAACACTGGCTCAAAGCCAGAAAGGGTGGAGTGGCTGTTGTTACCTCGCATATATAGTTCCTCACCTCCGATTATGAAAAATATGAGCACAACCTGAGAAAGGAGGGGGGAATAAGACATAAGACCCGAGAGGTCTCTGAGGGAGACCGTCTGTTGTGGACACTATTCCCAAACTACGGTGCTGCAAGGGCAGGGGTAGAAATACAGAAACTGGCTACTTGCCTTGAGAAGCTAATTAATGGTACTGCCAACGCAATGGGAGAAACTCACTCCCAAGTATTGGCCATAACCACCGAAATGATTGCCACAAGCTTTACAGAATCGAATGGCTTTAGACTATCTCTTGGCCGAAAAAGGGGGAAACCTGTGCTCTGATTGGTAAGGAATGCTGCACTTTCATCCCAGACACCTCTTCCATAGTGGAAGATAAGGAAGAAAAAGATAAAAATTGGGGAGGGGCATGGATAGGGTAAATAGGCAAAGTCTTTTCCCTGTGGTGCGGGAGTCCAGAACTAGAGGACATAGGTTTAGGGTGAGAGGGAAAAGATATAAAAGAGGCCTAAGGGGCAACTTTTTCACGCAGGGAGTGATACGTGTTTGGAATGAGCCGCCAGGGGATGTGATGGAGGCTGGTACAATTGCAACATTTAAGAGGCAGTTGGATGGGTATATGAATAGGAAGGGTTTGGAGGGATATGGACCGGGTGCTGGCAGGTGGGACTACATTGGGTTGGGATATCTGGTCGGCATGGACGGGTTGGACCGAAGTGTCTGTTTCCATGCTGTTCACATCTATGACTCTATGCCCTCTAGTTCTGGACTCCCCGACCCAACCCTATAACTCTTCCAACATACGATAGATCATTTTTAAATCGACCTCCTCCTTAAGTTTATTGAATGCGCGGCATCCACTGCACTCAGGGGTGGTGAATTCCTCAGGTTCACCCCAGAGCAGTGTAACTTATCCATGAGAATATTATGGAGGGGACCCCATCAACATGAGCTACTGCATTGAGTGTGTGTGTGTGTGTGTCAGCTGATCGTCACAGTCACAAAGCCCCAGGGTTATTCCGCTCCCCTCCTGTAGAGGGCGGTTCACTCGCTGACGGACAGAGACTGAAATATCCGGTGACTCCGAACCTGTTGTCGGACAAAATAAAACCCGGACTCGGCGCTTTGACAACATTTGTAATTCAACTCGCTTGCGTTGTTTGGTCTGAGACTGATTTTGCTCGCCCCCGGGGGCGGGGGTCAGGGTAGTGTCGCCGCTGGGAGAGGGCCTGGGCCGAGGCTGAGGCCTAGGGCCTGGGGCTTGCTCGGTATTTGGAGGAGGCAGGTGTGAGGGAGAAGATGGCTGGCGCCAGTGGTAATGTCGCGCAGAAGACTTGGGAGCTGGCGAATAACATGCAGGAAGTTCAGAGCATCGACGAAATCTACAAATACGACAAAAAGCAACAGCAAGAAATCCTGGCGGCGAAACCCTGGACTAAAGAGTGAGTCTGTGACAGAATCAGAGCAGCAGTTATTGAGGCTGAAAATGTGTTGCTGGTTAAAGCACAGCAGGCCAGGCAGCATCTCAGGAATAGAGAATTCGACGTTTCGAGCATAAGCCCTTCATCTCGAAATGTCGAATTCTCTATTCCTGAGATGCTGCCTGACCTGCTGTGCTTTAACCAGCAACACACTTTCAGCTGTGATCTCCAGCATCTGCAGACCTCACTTTTTACAAGCAGTTATTGAGGCCCGACCTTTGTTACATCATTATACATTGTCCAAAAACAGCAGCCCAGTCAGTTATTAGCACCTTTTGTCAGAAAGTGCTTTGGGGTAAATGTCTAATACAAAAGGAAAGAGTTGTTTGCTCGTAATCACCATTTGTAACTTTAACACCCCCCTGTTTTACAGTATCAAAAGTAAACGCCCTAAACTTTTCCGTCAAGGCCCGACTTTAGCAAAAGTGCTGCAGATGCTGCTGGAAATGTGAAACAGAAGTAGCTGGAGAAACTCAGCAGGTGTGGCAGCCTCCGTGGAGAGAAGACATAGTGTTACGAGTTCAGCGTGGATGCGAAACGTCATTGACGTTGCTTTCTCTCCACAGATACTGCCAGGCTGACTTTAGTGCTCTGCAAGTGTCTGATTATTCTTAGTAGCCAATAAAAGACATACAAGAGCATAAGACAGGCCAGCTATTCTGCCCTTCAAACCTGTTCTGTAAGATCATAGATCACCTTGTGCAACAACTCTACTTACAGGCATGATATCTCTTTCCATTAATTACAAAACTGCACAGAAATTGACTAGTTTTATCCATATGTATTCACCATATGATTACTAGCATCCGTCCGGATGGAGAATTCCAAAGAGAGACAATCCTGAGTGAACACATTTCTGTCTTGGTGCTGAATAGCAAACCTGCTCATCCAAAGACAATGCCCTTTGATTATACTTTCTAATCATCCTGTCAGTGTCTCCCATCTTGCTTTGATCAGAAATGATGACAGTGCTCAATAATGAAATTACAAGATAATGAGGAATTTTAACATTGCAGAAAGGGTTGAGAACCACAGGGCACAATTGATTGACAAAAGGAGCAATGATGACATGAGATAAAGGTTTTACTCATTGAGTGGTTGTGATCTGGGATGTGCTGCTTGAGAGTGTGGTGAAAGCAGATTTGATTGGATATTTCACATTGAATTTGACTAGTATCTGAAGGAAAAATATTTGTGGGGCTCTGGAAAAGAACTGGGGGTTCAGCCCAGCTAAATTGGTTTCCTGACATCTTGTTCTGGAAAACTCTCAATTCTGTCAACTGTTCGTCATACAAGGGTCTGTTTCCATGCTGTCTGACACTTGGACTTGAGCCAAACTTGCAAACAACTTTAAAAATAAGTGGAAAAGCAAGTAGTGAACGGAATTCAAACAGTTTACAGAGAGGTATTGAGAGTTAATTAAGTGGGTAGAAAGTTGACAAATGGAGAATGATATAGGAAAATGTGAAGTTGTTAATTTTGGAAAGAAGAACAAAAAGACTGTGTATTTAAAAGGAGAAAAGCTGCAGAAATCTATAACATAAAGGGACAAGGGTATTTGTGCATGAAATACAGAAAGGTAGCCCACTGGTGGAACAGGTAATCAGAAAGGCTAATGGAATATTAAGGGGTTTTAGAGTGTGAGAATAGGGATGCTTTACTGCAAATATGAAAGGTGCTGGTGAGACCAATCTGGAGTACTGTGAGCAATTTTGGTCCCCTTATCTAAGGAAAGATATTGTTTCATTTGAGATAGTTTGGAGAAGATTCACCCAGATGATCCCTGGTATGGAGGGATTGTCTTATAAATAAGGCTAAACAGGTGGGTACTCTACTCACTGAAGTATTGAAGAATGAGAAGTGATCCCATTATAATCTTAAAGTGATAGACATGATAGCTGCACCTATGATTTTTCCCTGATTGGGGAATCTAGAGCCAGGTACAATTTAAAAATAAGATGAAATTTGGGAGAAATTCTTTAATCAGAGTGTTTGTGAATCTTTGGAATTTTGGGCTGCAGAGGTTCAGTCTTTGAATATATTTAAAGTAAAGATTGATAAATATTTGACGTGAGGGTTATTGGGATAGAGTGGTGTTGAAGTGTTTGATCAGTTGTGATCATGTTGAATGGCAGGTCAAGCTCAACATGCTGAATGCCTATTCCTTTTCTTACGTCCCTCATCCAGCTGAGAGGAAATGCTGTTTTTATGTCATTTAGTTGAACTCAACTGAAAGAGAAAACGTAATATTATTGCAGTAATGACTCGATGCAATCATATTCCCTTTTCACAAACTTCGACAGTCAATTTTTCACAGTAAGAAATTCTGTTTGATAACATATTTACATCGACCATCATTGAGTAACCAAGGAGGTAAATCATTCCAGTTGTACAAGGATTGCACTGGCTATCTTTTTAAACCAGTGAACCAACGTATAGCAGTGATATGCACACTTTGAACTTGAAAGTCAGACAATTTACCTGATTAGTTATTTTCAATCAGACATAGCGTAAGAAAGAAGGATTGCATTCATTCAATGATATTCATGACTTCAGCATTCCCCAAAGTATGCTACTGTTGTTGAAGCACTTTTTGAAGTGTAATCATTCTTCTAATGCACGAAGCACTTCGGTTTGCACGCGGCAAGTTCACAAAAAATCATAACCCAATAAACTGGATGATCTACTTTTCTATGTTGATCGATGGATAAATGTGAGAGGAACATTCCTGCACTTATATATTACCGTGGGATCTTTCACACCCTCCTGAAAGGAAGATGGACCATTTTAATGCCTCATCTAGTAATTTATGTTCTGTGATGTGAAACCATTTTCTTTGGATTGTGATGCCAGAGTCCTTGCTACCGAGCAATGACTGATTGCTAATAGCTATTGTATCGGGTAACATTGTCTGTGCCCACCTCACCCCTACCCCATGGACTAAAGTACAAAATTTTTTTTTACATTGTAGTACTGAAGGAGTTTAGCATTGTTTGAGAAGTTAACTTATTTCCCATCCATCTGTCCAATGCGCATGAAGAAGAAAGAGCAGCGAGTTCTCCCAGTTGTAGTTATGTTTTTCCCTTTACCAGCACTATCAAAAACTGTCCCTGTAAATAGCTATTTGCAGGACCTTGCTTATATATAGTTTATCTACACAATGAATAAACCATGTTTTATTGTTTTTCATGTTAGCAATAATCTTTATAGATTTAATATCCTGAATAATATTGATAACTTTTATGTATATTGCATGATTTAAGATGTTGTTTTCTATCCATTGACATTTGAATTTCTAAGATTTTGTGTAAATGTATTAATCTTATGACTGTAGCAACAAGGTAAAATGCCACATTTTCGTAATTGTTGTAATATATTCTTTTTAGTCATCATTACTTCAAATACTGCAAAATCTCAGCTCTTGCACTTTTGAAGATGGTGATGCATGCCAGATCAGGTGGAAACCTAGAAGTGATGGGCTTAATGTTGGGTAAAGTGGATGGTGAAACAATGATCATAATGGACAGTTTTGCTCTCCCTGTGGAAGGGACAGAAACAAGAGTCAATGCTCAGGCTGCTGCATATGAATATATGGCTGCCTATATAGAGAATGCAAAACAGGTATGTTAAATAATTTTACAGTTTTTTTTCAACTTCCAAAATTATTCCAGCTTCTTAGAGTGCTGGTAGTCAAATGGTACAGTTTAAGAATATGTTGCTAATGCAAGAAAGTTGTTTATTTCCAGGTCTTTTAAAACTATTTTTTTGTAACTTGAGTGTCCGTCTACATTTTAGTGTACACTTTCAAACTGTGTACACAGATTTCTGTAATTATGTTTTTGTCATGATAATTGCAAGCCATTTCCAATTCTGAAGATACAAGGTTCCTCTGTTTACGTTTTTATTGACACTTGCTCATGTGAGCACGTCACTCTGCTAATCTGGTCACTGGCTTCTTGCAAATCTCTTCCAAACTTTTTATAGAATTTATTTTTTTTCTCTGTCTGAAATATCTATACCAAAGTAAGAGTTTGAAACACAAACAAAAAACTCATATTTGTCTGGTTGCATTTAACCATTAAATGATCTTTAATCACATAATTGATGGATTTGCTTAAAGGTGTTCACTCTTCTGAAAGATGCATGTATGGACTTAACAAAGTCTGCTCAGTCCTGTGACTGCTTTAAAACCTTACCTCCGGAATAGGAGGAGGGCACACTGAACAAGAGTAGACAAGGGTCTGCTGAGTAAGTGAAGTAATATATTTGGATGGCTGCATTACCCAAAACACTACTTAGGTAATTTCCCCTACCCATTCTCCTCTTCTAACCAAACAAAACTTCTTTCTGCCAGATTGGTAAGTTACTAGTTGTTTTTTCTCAGTCGTCTCTTTGGAAATTTAAAACAGTGGGAATGGAGTTTAGGGCAGTTAAGGGTCACCACTAGTGTCCCTGCTGACTTCACCTGTGGAAGCGTACCCAACTCCAGCTTCTCTGAGACCGCGTTAGGTAATTGGAGCTGGATGAAGTTTGGATCATTCACGCAGCTGAGGGGTTATTGAGAGGAGTTAGAAGGAGGTAGTCACGCCTCAGGTAAAAGAAGAAGGTAGATGGATTACATTCAGGGGACAGAAAGGGAACTGGCAGGCAGTACAGGGATCCCCTATGGCAGTTCATCTTAACAAGTCCACCATTTTTGAATACTGTTGTGGGGGAGGTGGGGCGCTTACTGGATTAACCCATGGGGTACAAGTTTCTGGCATAGAGTCGGTCCCCGTAGATGAAAAAGGAAGGGGGAGAGGAGCAGAGCATTAGTCATTAGGAATTCCATAGTTAGGGGGACAGATAGGAGATTCTGTGGGAACGAGAGAGACTCATAGTTGGTGTGTTGCCTCCCAGGTGCCAGGGTTCACAATGTCTCGAATCATGTTTTTGGAATCCCTAAGGGGTGAGGGGGAGCAGCCCCAAGTCGTGGTCCACATAGGCACCAATGACATAGGTAGGAAAAAGGATGGGGATGTCAGGCAGAAATTCAGGGAGCTAGGTCGAAGCTTCGAGCTAGAACCTACTGAGCTCTGGTTTGTTACTCTTGCCACGTGCTAGCAAGGTGAGAAACAGGAAGAGAGAGCAGTCGAACACGTGGCTACAGGGATGGTGCAGAAGGGTGGGATTTGTATTTCTGTATAATTGGGGCTCTTTCTGGAGTAGGTCCTCTGCAAACAGGATGGCCTACACCTGAACCAGAGGGGTACCAATATCCTGGGGGGAAATTTGCTAATGCTGTTCGGAAGGGTTTAAACTAAATCACCAGGGGGAAAGGAACATGAGTTGTAGCTCCAGTGTACAGGAGGTTAACTGTAGTGATATCATAAATAAGGTTTCAAGGTCACAAGAGTGTACCAGCAGGCAGGAAGCTGGTTTGATGTGTGTCTACTTCAACACCAGGAGCATCCGGAATAAGGTGGGTGACCTTGCAAAATGGGTTGGTATCTGGGACTTCGATGATGTGGCCATTTTGGAGACCTGGATGGAGCAGGGACAAAAATGGTTTTTGCAGGTTCCAGGGTTTAAATATTTCGGTAAGAACAGAGAAGATTATAAGAGAGGGGGTAGTGTGACATTGTTAGTCAAGGACAGCGTTATGGTGGCCGAAAGGATGTTTAATGAGGATTCGTCCACTGAGGTAGGATGAGCTGAGGTTAGAAATAGGAAAGGAGAGGTCACACTTGGGAGTTTTCTATAGGCTGCCAAACGTTCCACTGATTTAGAGGAAAGGATTGCAAGGATGATTCTGGATAGGAGCGAGAGTAACAGGATAATTGTTATGGGGTCTTTAACTTTCCAAATATTGACTGGAAATGCTATCATTCGAGTACTTTAGATGTGTCAGTTTTGTCCAACGTGTGCTGGAGGATTCCCTGACACACTATGTAGACAGGCCAACAAAAGGGGAGACCACCTTGGATTTAGTATTGGGTAATGAACCCGGCCAGGTGTTAGATTTGGAAGTGGGTGAGCACTTTGGTGATAGTGACCACAATTCAGTTGTGTGTACTTTAGTGATGGAAAGGGATAGGTATAAATTGCAGGGCAATAGCTGGGGGAAAGGCAATTATGATGTGATTAGGCAAGATTTAGGATGCATAAGATAGGGAAAGAAACTGAAGGGGACGGACACGATTGAAATGTGGAGCTTACTCACGGAACAACTACTGCATGTCCTTGATTAAGTATGTACTGGTCAGGCAGGGCGGCAGTGGTTGAGTGAGGAAGCTGTGGCTTAATAAGGAATTTGAATCTCTTGTCATGGAGGAAGAAGAAGACGTATGTAAAGATGAGATGTGAAGGATCAGTTAGAACGCTTGTGAGTTACAAATTAGCCAAGAAAGATCTAAAGAGAGAACTAATAACAGTCAGGAGGGGACATGAGATCAAGGAAACCACAAAAGCTTTCTATATGTATATCAGAAATAAAAGAATGACCAAAGTAAGATTAGGGCCTTTCAAGGATAGTGGTAGGAAGTTGTGTGTAGTGTCCGAGGAAGTAGGAGAAGCAGTAAATGAATATTTTTCATCAGTACTCACACTGGAAAATGACAATGTTGCCGAGAAGAATACTGAGATACAGGCTATAAGACTAGATGGGATTGAGGTTCGTAAGGAGGATGTTAGCAATTCTGGAAAGTGTAAATATAGATAAATCCCTGATCCAGATGGGATTTATCCTAGGATTCTCTGGGAAGCTAGGGAGGCGATTGCTGAACCCTTGGCTTGGATCTTTATGTCGTCATTGTCTACAGGGTTAAAATCATACAACACCAGGTTATAGTTGAACAGGTTTAATTGGAAGCACTAGCTTTTGGAGCGCCACTCCGAAAGCTAGTGCTTCCAATTAAACCTGTTGGGCTATAACCTGGTGTTGTATGATTTTTAACTTTGTACACCCCAGTCAACACCAGCATCTCCAAATCATTGTCTACAGGAATAGTGTCAGAAGACTGGAGGATAGCAAATGTTGTCCTCTTGTTCAAGAAGGGGAGTATGGACAACCCCTGTAATTATAGACTAGTGAGCCTTACTTCGGTTGTGGATAAAGTGTTGGAAGAGGTTATAGGCGATAGGATTTATTATCATCTAGAAAGGAATAAATTGATTAGGGATAGTCAACACAGTTTTGTGAAGGGTAGGTTGTACTTCACAAACCTTGAGTTCTATTTAAACTGTGGTGGTGATATACCTAAACGTATTTGGTATACACCTCATGTGCAACTAGAAATGCATCCATAAACTCAGCATGCTAGGAATTTAGTGGTAGATCAAACTTAGTTCAAGAATTTATTTTCTTTCTCAAGCAGAAAGAGAAGGTGCTTTGGTAAGCCAGCAGATGGTGCTATTCAGCTTTGATAATTACTGATGAGTTAAAATATCTTTGGTTTAAGCAAAGTCTTCTAAAATTGTGAAGTCTTATTGGAACCACATTGTGAAAATCAATTAGAAAGAATTACAGCAAATAACATTAATTGAAAAAAAAGGCAAGAAGAGTTTTCACAATGCATGTTGCTTAGTCATTTCAGGAGTATGATGTGAAGAAACTGCTGCATCTGATTATTGGAGTTGAGTGAACTGAAGTACAGAAACAGTTATAAAGCCACGAATAATTTGCTATCAGCTGCAAATATTAGTTGAGCTTCATCATCCAATCACACTCACCACCTGCTTCAAGCCTACTGTCATCATTTACGATTAGAAATTTTGAAAATGGCAATAATGGATCATATCACAGTATTTTATAAGACAATACCTTTGAATTTATTAAAAGCACCACAGCTTCTGTTGTGAGAATTGAGTTTACATTTAAGCTATACAATGTTTATTAGTTTTAATTGGAAATCTACATCTGAAATCCTAGTGCATCTTTTACAAAGCTTTTTTTTGTTTCAAATTATAGCAACTGCAATTTTTATGGTTGCCTTTTTTTAAAAAAAAATTCTCAACATTTTTGCTTGTATTGTTATAAGGCATATTCAGTTGAAAACAAAATTTGTGAGTTTTTTTCTATTTTTAGGTTTGCAATCTAAACTTTATTCTTGCTTTTCAAATATTGTCCATATTTAAGTTTATTTTCCAATTGCCTTAGGTTGGCCGTCTTGAAAATGCAATTGGCTGGTATCACAGTCACCCAGGTTATGGATGCTGGCTTTCAGGAATCGATGTTAGTACTCAGATGTTAAATCAACAGTTTCAGGAACCATTTGTAGCAGTTGTGGTACGTACACTATAAATGTTGACATTTTTTTCCCCCTAAAATATTGAAGTTACAATTTCAAAATGAGGACCGAATTACATATCATATTCACTGGTTTCAGAATGGCTTGATTTTCCTAACAACTCATGGCTCACATTGATCACTTAAGCTGTAACTGGACTTTTGTTTGTTCAGTTTAATTTATTTAATCTTGAAATATTCAATATTTAACTTTACCTTTATAAAATTGTTGCAAGAAAACATATTTAGCTCATTATACTTGCACATGTTATCAAAGAGTTCTCCTATCCCTCTACTATATTTATTTCCTTTTTAGTATATTATCTGTTTTTGTTTTCAACTCCTTTGCTTCTCTCATTTTGAAACCAGGAATATTTCATTTTTGGTCCTTGCTATAACCTAAATAATGTGTGTGAATGTTATTGTACACCACAAAAGTAATGGGTGCCTTTGACTAACCAATTGTATTCGCAAAATGTACAGATTTAAAACTACTTGTCCACAGCAATCTTACTCAGTTTAATTCTATTTTTTCTTCACTGGCTTTCCTTAATTTTTCTCTGGCTGTTTTTACTTTCTTTCTTCTTTCTCATTGTTTTCTTCCATTACTCACCCTTTCCATACCAAAGTTGTCCTAACACTGTAAAACATTTCTCCACCACATGACTTAATCCGGCAGTGAAGATATCAATTCCACCCCAGATGGGGTCCTTCTGCCCAGGATATACCTACTGCAGATCTAATCCTAATGACACCGATCATATCTTCCTCCTGTACCTTGACTCAAACCATGCATTTCATTGTTTTGTTTTACTCCTCATGGGTTTCCTATTATTAGTGCTCGGAATAATTCTGCATTTGTGTCTTCGGCTGTCAAATGTACCTTTTAATTGCTGTATTTCCATTTACAAGATCAAAACAATGACTTTCCAGCAATGGAAGAAATTTCTCTTCATCCAGTAATGAATGTTGGAAAATCAGCCTGATAATTCAGCAACAGAGAAGGTGTTGTGCAAGGTGATGGTGGTAAAGTTAATGTTCGATGTCATCAGCGTATTTGGGAGCACAGCTATGATTACACATTATATCGCCGAAGGCTTGCACATGAATAAGAAATAGAGAGCCAAGTATAAATCCTTTAGGAACAGGAGAAAAATAATAGGAATCAGGAGAAATGACTGCAAGTGTTACACTGACAACAATAAGATAGTTAAGAATGAAGCCCAGCAATTGCATTTCCATGTAGCTGGAGTGATGTCTGGGAGGCTCGTGTGGTCAATATCTGTAGCAGATTGAGAACAATGATGAGAGAACGTTTTCCTTTTTCACAACTAGCAAGGCTGTCATTTATAATTTTCTGGAGTAGAGTGGTGCTGGAAAAGAACAGTTTAGGCAGCATCCAAAGAGCAGGAAAATCGACGTTTCAGGCAAAAGACCTTCATCAGAAATACAGCCTCTGCAGTCATTATTTTTACCGTTTATTTCATTGCTTTAACAGGTCAGGAATCTGACTTGAGAAATTCAAACATGGAATTCCAGGAAAAATGGGCATTGGAGTATATTCAAGTTCTTTGGAGAGAAATGGGAGATTGCTGGGTCAATAATTTAGAAGGATGACGGGGTTAAGGGTTAGCTTTTTGAGGAGAATGGTGTTAAAATGTTTGGAGCAGAGAGGAGCAACACCTAAAGAGCAATATCTGTTAGCACAGAGATTAGGAATGGGAGTTGAGCGCTTAGCAGTTTAATGGGAATACAGTTGAAGGAGCAGATGATGTCTCATGGGGAAGATGCATTTGAATTGGAATGTAGAGCAATGAAGAAAAAATTTAGAAAGCTGTGAGTTCAACATAAGGGCAGCAGGGAACTGTAGAAGAAGCTTGGTGAAGTGGATAAGTGCAAGGGAGAGAAGTGTCAGCTGATCAGAAGACTTTATCTTCATGTCAAAGTAGTCTGTGGGTTCCTTGCATCTATTTGATGTGAGGGTGAAGGAGACATAAGAGGGTTTTAAGCAGGTAACTTGCAATAAATCATCCGAGGGTTATATTTGCATTTAAAGATGCAAATCTGGCAGCAAACGGCTAAGTCATAACCATATTGTCAAATAAATACATTCAAATTTCGATTTTAGGGGAAAAGGGTTATGGGGAAATGGAAAACGTGAAAGAAAGTCATGGTTTATTAGGGTCTGGGGCATTAAAGATGAAAATGAGGGTGTGGTTGAGCAAATCAAGTGTAGCAGAAATATTGTAGTGAATTGTAGGGGTGGTTAAATATGTGATGGGATTTTACCGAGAGGGAGAGATCGAAGGAAAGGTAAGAAGATAGTGAGCTTTCAATTTTCCATATAATTTTTGAAGTCTTCTAAATTCATTATTTCATAGGTCATATAATTGTATCTATTTCAATTGATTTTGATGGAATAAATTGATGGTTTATACTGTGCATTACGTTTAGGAGATGGTTACACACACACTATTTATGTGCAGTATTTATTAATTTTTCAGTGGCTTTTTTAAAGGTAATTTAAGTTGATGAGAATAATTTATATAGTTATGTTGATCAAGATTTATTGTTTTAGATTGACCCTACAAGAACTATATCTGCTGGAAAAGTAAACCTAGGGGCTTTCAGGACATATCCTAAGGTAACTTTTTTTCTGCTAATTTTTTTTAAACATTCATTTATTTCCTTCTCCTGAAATCATTAGTTATTATAGGCTTTTGCATTTGCCCCACCTGGCCATGCTTTGTTAAAAAAAAACTCTGAAACATTCAGTAGGCGGCACGGTGGCTCAGTGGTTAGCATTGCTGCCTCACAGCACCATGGTCCCAGGTTCAATTCCAGCTTCAGGTGACTGTTAGTGTGGAGTTTGCACATTCTCCCTGTGTCTGCATGTGTTTCCTCCAGGTGTTCCGGTTTCCTCCCACAGGCCAAAGATGTGCAGGTCAGGTGAATTGGCCATACTAAATTGCCCATAATGTTAGGTGCATTAGTCAGAGGGAAGTGGGTCTGGGTGGGTTACTCTTCAGAGGGCCGGTGTGGACTTGTTGGGCCGAAGGGCCTGTTTCCACACTGTAGGGAATCTAATCTAATCTTATGTCAATGAACAAGCAAGGACATGCACTGTCCTGTTGGATAATGAGACTAACTGTAATGCCCTTCGTCATTTGCCTCTGCAAAAACTGATCTTCCAAATCCACGTGGCTCAATGACCCATCACTTCGAACAATGGGAGAGAACCCAAGATAAATGTAAACTAGGAAATAATAATCTGCTGTGCTATTTTTTAGAAAAAAATTGTATTAGGAGCCCAAACTAGAAGTCTAGCATTTGTAGCCACCCCACCAGCCATATATAAATGTTGTCACTGCCATTGCACTGATAAATGATCCATAGAACAATGCTTTGAACTTGTGATTCCCTGCAGGCTTCTGATTCTGCTGTTACATTAAATATCTTAATTTCCTAATTTAACTGTCACTTAGATGCTTGCTGCAGTCTAAATTGCTTGATTTGGCCTTGATGGTCTCTCCTGCTTTAGTATCTAAGTTTCTTTCTCTCTCTCTGTATCTCAAACTTTATATTGTAGGTACCTATTAGCCTCAGCAACATCAATACTTTTGGAGACTTTTCCCAGTTATTGTCTTGATATTTACAATTTTTGCTCGCTGTCTTCTACCACCCAACCACTACTGCTGGCCTTGCAACAACAAGTTGCATTTATATACAGATGTTATCAATATAATTTCTCCCAAGGCATTTTGTAGGAGTGTTAACAAACAAAATGTGACATTGCATCTTATCAGGAGATATCTGAGGAATAACCAAAAATGTATTCAAATAGATGCTGTTAATGAGGTTTCTGTTGAAGGAAAGAGAAATGGAGATGTGGGGATCTTTAGGAAGGGAGCAGCAGAGTTTAGGATCTAGGTGCCTAAAGGCATACCTCTCTTTGGTGGAGTGATTAAAATCAAGGATACATGAGGCCAGAATTGGAAAAACACAGACTCTGAGATGATAAGCAATTTGAAAACTAAATTGAGAATTTTGAAATTGAGACTCAATCAGGAGACAGAATAGGTCAGTTGTTTTGATAATAGATGAATTTGGAGTGGGTGGAAGTAATTGCATTTGTATTTGTAACAGTTTGGATGAGCTTAATGTATAGGGGTTGGGAAATGGAATGCTCACCAGGAGACATTGGAACAGCTGAGAGGAAATAAAGTAATGAATGAACTTTTTTTGTGTCCTCTGTCTGTCAGCCATTCGTTTTGGTTCTCCTCTGCTTCTTAACTGGCCAAATATGACTTTTTTTTCTTTGTAGACAACATGCTCCCTATTAATTTTGATGAGACTTTAGATGCAGATGTTGTCAAAGAATAAATCAAGGGAGAGACAGACATCAGCTTCAGAGAAATAGAAAACGGAGAGAAGAGATTGAGCAAGCAAGGTTGTGGAGAAAGTCGGGGTGAATATTGGAGACAGATTCATGGCATAACGATAGTTAGAAATTGGGAGCTGATATACACATTACAAATCAGATAAGGAACAAATTAAAAGAATCAAGAAGGCAAAGGATTGAGCTGGAATCATTCTCTCACTGCTGAAGTTGTGTTCGTTTTGAGTGTGGTTGCTAGCTTTTCTTTAAATTGAGAGCTTTTATATAATTTTCAAACATAGGTAATTTTAATATTTTTTAAAATGTTGTTTAAAAATTCTATGATATACTTTATTTTCTAGGGTTATAAACCACCTGATGAAGGTCCGTCAGAATACCAGACTATTCCACTTAACAAAATAGAAGATTTTGGAGTACATTGCAAACAGTAAGTCACCACCTAGGAAGTTTTTGTCTCAAATTCATCTGCTCTTCGATGAATGATAACTTTGCAATGGTTACAGAAAAAAGTGCTTCATTTAATTTTGAGTATTTTCTAGCTCTCTTGAACCTGGTGGTATGATGATTGCAAAGATTTCAGGGTTTACTCATTTGAAGCCGACAGCAGCTTATTGCATTGCAAAACCTGAAACTCAGGAAGTCAATATCAGCTGCTCTGTTCAGGTCTTCCCAGAATACAGTAGATTAGAAATAATTGCCTAGATCTTCTGTAAAATGACAACCGTCATCAGATTGCCAGTCCACAGTACCTATTGCTGCCCTACACTTCTGGTTGGCTCTTCCAAGCCCAGCTTCACCAGAAATTCGGAGTGTAATCCATTACTGCTGTAGTGTTGGGGTACGTTGCCTCGTTTTTACTGCAGTGGCTGTAGCAAGGTATTTTAAAGTTCCAGGATCAATATTGGTGAAAAGTTTGATGTTGGTGTCAAGGAGTTGAGCAGGGTTGAGATGGAGTTGGGGATCAGGTCTGTGGCAGATCTGATTGCATCACCTCAGGGTTTTCTTTTAGTTTTGTTCATTCATAGGATAGGGCCACCTTAATTGCTCTTAGCAAAAATATGATGGTGAGCTGCCTTCTTGAACTTCTGTAGTCTTTTAGAGTGTAGAGTCACCTATAGTGCTGTCGGAAAGGTGATTCAGGACTTTGACCCAGTGCCCATAGTAAGCAGCGGTGGAGCAGTGTGGTGGGTTGAGGATGCATTGAGTGTGGAGATCAGTTTTGCAGTTCCCTCCGGAGTTAGAGTAGGATTTTTCTGTCTAACATTTCTTGGGTAACTATCCAGGTAAGTACATTGGAACTGCTTGACATTTCCAACTCCAATTCAGAATTGAAGACTTTTACAGAAACTTTTGGGGGATAAGGGAATTGTCTCTTGGAGGTTGAAACTTCTTGGGCAGATTTCATGCATGTTGGTATATTGTAACATTTATGGAGTCCTGACACACACCTTGGGTCAGACACCTGTCTCCAACAGTCCACAGATCAAAGGCTCTGAGTCAATTGAATTAAGAAGAATTTGCACTGTTAGTCTCACAACTCAAACTCTTGTAAATTCATTGATCAGACTATTACAGATTATACATAACTTAAAACTAAAACATTTTCTTAATTATAATCTGAATGATTTATTTTTGCTTAGGTATTATGCCCTTGAAGTTACTTATTTTAAATCATCTTTAGACCGGAAGCTGCTTGAACTTCTGTGGAACAAGTATTGGGTGAACACACTCAGTTCATCAAGTCTGCTAACAGTGAGTCGTGTACCTTTTTTAATTAATCTAATTTGAGGTGATGATGCGGTGAGAAAGTGTTATTCTTTTCTGTAGCAGTTATTACCTTGTTGGCAAGAACATTTTCTTTACCATAGATTGCTTGTAGCCAAAATGCAAATTTAAAAACTGTGTACTTGACTTACTGCATTACACTGTAGAATTGGAGCATTCTAATTTTTCTCTGTAATAATGCTAAGATTACATAATAATCTGTCCAGACACAATGAATCGAATGGCCTGCTTCTGTACTGTAAAATTCTATGATTCTAAAAAAACTAAATGTCCGAAGCTAGATTTGTAGTTTCCACCATGACAGTTAAAATAGTAAGTTATCAAAGAGTAGAAAGTTTGCAAGGAAATATTGACAATTAAGCAGCTAGAAACTTAGTAAATGTAATATTATGTGGGAAAATGTGGACTTGGTCGCTTTGTCTGGAAGAACAGAAAAGCAATAGACTATGTACGTGGAGAGAGATTGCAGAACTCAGTGGTTCAAAGGGTTCTGAGTCTCCTGATGCTAAAGGACAAAATATTTATTTATTAGAAGTGACTGTTTGTTTGTTTGGTTTTCAGGGCATTGATTAATTGTGGGGTCACCAGTATCAAGTGAAAGGTTTTGCGTGCATTACAGGCAGATCGTACCATTAAAGTGCACCAGGGTAGCAGAACAGAGTGCGGAATATAGTGTTACAGCTACAGAGAAGGCGCAGAGAGAGAGATCAATAGTAACATTCCAGAGGTCCGTTCAGAAGTCTGATAACAGTGCAGAAGAAGCTGTTCTTGAATTCATGTGTTCAAACGTTTATATCTTTTACCCAATGGAAGAGGGTGGTAGAGAGGATGACCAGGGTGGGAAGAGTCTTTGATTATGTTGGTTGTTTTCATAAGACAGCAGGAAATATAGATGGAGCCAACTGCATGGAAGACTGGTTTGCATGGTGGACTGGGTGTGTTCATGACTCTCATGGTTTCTTGTGATATTGGGAACAGCAGTTGCCACACCAGGCTGTGATCCATCCAGTTAGGATACTTTCTATGGTACATCTATAAAAATTGGTAAGGGTTCTTGTGGACATGTCAAATTTCCTTACCATCCTGAGGCAGTAGAGACATTGTTGTGTTTCTTAAACTTCTCGCCGACGAGATTGAACCAGGACAGATTGTTGATGATCATCACTCCCAGAAACTCTCGACCATCTCCTCCTCGGCACCATTGATACAGACAGAGGTGTGCCCTCCACTCCACTTCCGAAGTCAATGACCAGCTCCTTCGATTTGCTGGCATGGATGGAAAGATTGTTATCTTTACAACATGCTACTAAGTACTCATTCTCTTTGCTCTATTCTGTCTTGCCATTGTTTTGATCCAACCTACGGTGGTGGTGTTGTCAGCAAACCTGTGAATGGATTTGGGGCAGAATTTGGCTTTACAATCGAGAGTATATAAGGATCACAGCAGGGAGCTGAGTACGCAGCCTTGCAGCACACCGATGTTGAAGATTATGTTGGAGGAGATGTTTGTCTCCTATTTTGACTGATTGTGGTCTATTGGTCTGGAAGTCGATCCAGTTACAGAATGGGGAGCTGAGACCTAACTTCGAGTTCAGAGCTGAGTTTCTTTGAAATTATGGTGTTGAAGACAGAACTGTAGTCAATAAGTAGGAGCCGGATGTAGGTATCCTTGTTATTCAGATGTTCCAGGGATGAAGATAGGACCAGGGAGATGGCATCTGCTGTAGACTTGTTGCACCAGAAGATGAATTGAAAAGGAACAAGGCAATTTATTAGGCTGGAGTTGATGTGAGCCATGACTAACCTCTCAAAGCTCTTCATAATGATGGCGGTCACAGCAAACGGACAGTAGTGATTAAGGCATGCTGCATGATTTTCTTTGGCACCAGAGTGATAGTGATCTTCTTGAAGCGGTGAGGATTTCAGATCGTAGTAAGGAGAGGTTAAAGATGTGAATACTCCCACCAGCTGGTCTGCACAGGATCTGAGTGCTCAGCCAAGGACTTCATCTGGGCCAGTCACATTCCATGGGTTCACTCTCAAGAAGGCTGATCTAATGTCTGCAGCAGTGACAGTGGGTACAGGTGCATCCAAGACTCATGGGATGGATGACTTTTTTTTTACTGATCTTCTGTTCAACCAAGTGCAGAATGCATTGAGCCCATTGGGTAGGAATGTACTGTTGCTTGTGATTCTGTTCGACTTCACTTTGTAGCTCGGTATGTCATGTAAGACTTGCCACAAATGATGGGTATCCGTGTAGTTAGTCTGGATCTTAAGCTTATTTTGGTATTGCCCCTTAGTGTCTCTGGCCTTGTGAAGGTACCTGGATTTCCTGCATCAGTCAGGGTTGCCCGATTTCTAAACCTCAGACCTGCACTTCAGTCGGGAGTAGATCACCCAGTTCATCCATGGTTTCTGGTTGAGAAACATTCAGATTAACTTCTTTGGCACACCGTCTTCTACACACTTACTAATGAAGTCCCTATGATAGTGGTATACCCATTTAGATTGGCTACTGAGATCGTGAATATGGACCAGTCCACTGACTTGAAGGAGTCCCGTCGAAACCCTTCCACTGCCTCGGACCAACACTGTTCTACTCTCTCTTCTGGATTTTCACACTTCATTTTCTGCTTGTAAGCTGGGAGCAGGAGCACAGCATTGTGATTTGATTTTCCAAAATGTAGATGGGGATGGAGCAGGAGTCATCTTGGTTATATAGCAATGGTCAAGGCTGTTCAAATCTCTGGTAAGACAGGAAACATGCTGATGGTATTTTGGTAGCAATTGTTTTGAGGTATGCCTGGTTGAAGTCACCGGCAACAATGAACAAGGTTGCGGGGTATTCTGTCTCAAGACTGTTTTTGTAATGTCTTATACTTTGCCAAATGATTTCTTCACTTCCTCATAGGGTGGGATGTCAACTGCTGTCAGAATAGCGGCGGTGAACTTACGTAGCAGGTAGTAGGAATGGTATTTTACTGGAAGATATTCTAGGTCCAGCAAGCAGTAACTCCCATGAGTCATCACATCCAAGCATCAGGAGGCAGACCCCATTGCTCCTTGACTTGCCTGAGGATACCAAGCAGTCCGTTCGGTGAACTGAGAAACCCTCTGGTTGTAAGGCACAGTCGAGCTGTATCTCTGTAAAACAGGACACCCAGCAGGTCTTTATTTTTCCTAATTGCAGCAATCCCTTTATTTGATGTCCAGTTAGTAGCATGGTTTGGAGGGACTAGATTGAGTTGGGATATCTGGTTGGCATGGACAAGTTGGACCAAAGGGTCTGTTTCCATGCTGTATGTACAGCACAGTATGTATGCTATGTGACTCCATTTCTGTTGACTTGTGTAAAATGAGTATTAAATAATTTTTCAATATCCTCTAAAATGATCATTTATCAATTAAATTTAAATCTACAACACACAACGAAAACATTGTTTCCTAGTTACAACAATATTTTAATTGGCACAAGACATCAGGCTTAAGTTAGCAAAAAATGTTTTTTATCAAGCTAACTGGCACACACTTCTACACACAAAAAAACCATCACTCTGAACACACTGTTTGCATTGACCAGGTTGCAGCTAATACATTTACATCACATTTCAAGGCATACAACTCTATGGGCCAAGTGCTGAAAATGAGATTAGAATATATAGGTGCTTTTGACTGGCATAGCCAAAGGGCCTTTTCTCTGTGCTGTAAACTTTTGCCTGTTTGATTTAACCACCCATCCCCATGCACCAGTGGCCCTTTATTCTGCCCCCAGGTGCCAGACAGCTTCTCCTTGCATCCATGGAAACCCCATGAATGACAGCACCACTTAAGTTCACTTCATTGTATTAATGGTCCAAAAATGGGGGAAAAAAATATAAATGTCCACCAGTATTTTCACATAACGTGCCTACTTCAGTTGCCACTCACCTAATGAATTTAACATACCAAGGATTCTATGACACATCCAAACTTGTGATGTCCATCATCCCAAAGGACAAAGCAACAGGTGCATAGGAACCAACTGCACGTTCCCTTCCAAGTCCCATTCCACCCGGAGATGAAACAAAAATGGCTGTTTCTTCACTGTCACTGGGTCAAAATCTTGAAATTCCCTCCCAAACTCTCTGGGTACACTTGCTACTCTATCAAGAAGGTTGTTCACCATCCTTCTCTAAGGCGATTAATGATGGCCAATTGCCAGTAACACACACTTTCTAGAAGAAAAGTTTTAAAAATCATGCAGTTCTATGTTTGAATCTTTCCTATTGGACTTATGTCCCTGCCACAGGACTCGGGCTTGATCTCTTTGCACTCAGTTTGATACAAAAATGAGAGAATTCAAGAACCAGAGGAAAGTAACTCCAATGCGAAGAGTAGAGTAGGCCAGATGAAGTCATAATCAACAATACAGTGGTATGGCCAGACATTGGCACTGCAACCAATTCTAATTACTGGGACACAAGGGGCAATAACACTTCGCTAAAGTTAGTGCAGCAAAACAAATGCAGCGTATCCTCGTAATGTAAGTTTGAATAATGGACAAAAAAACTGAAGTAATTTGAGCTGATCTCTTAGAGATTTTTTAAATGATTAAGAGAGTGAAGAGAATAAATTGGTATATTAAACTGAATACAAGAAGTTCAAGGCCATACTAGTCTGAAAAAGCTGATCTCGCCTGTTTTCAGAAATTAAATAGATACTGGGGCCCTTGCAGTGTAGTGGTAGTGTCCCTACCTCTGGGCCAGATAGTCTCGGTTCAAGTCCCATCTGCTCCAGATGTTTGTTAGAACATGTCTGAATATCTTGATTAAATATCTCTATAAGGAGTTCAAGATGGCAGTCAGATTTGGAATTTTTGCAGGAAATGCTATCCAAAGGATAATCAATGCATGAGACAGATTCTTCAATAACAATGGAGCTTTAACCCATGCATTAATTAAAGAAAACAGTTGGATTTTACACTGGGGATGGCATACGGTGCTTTGGAATGAATGATCAAATTTGGACCCAAAGGCTGCCATTAATTGTAATTTGGGAGTTTCAGAAACTCTGTAAACAAAGGGATGCTGATAAAGTAGCTTTCCCAAAATTAATTAGCGTCTTTGTTTTAACAAAAGTTAAATTGTGAAACAAAATACATACCTCCAAGTTATCTGTTTTATTATTTACAAAGATAGACTTTTAATATGTAACTTGTTTCACAAAGACTCCAATGTTTCACGTTGAAAATGCCTTCCAGCAAATAAAGCACTTCTGAAGAGTATTTATTGTGGTGCTATGAGAAGTGGCAGACTATCTGTACACTGAAAGTCCCACAAGCAGCAATGTGGTAGCAATCAATATTTTCTTTAGTGTTGACTGGGAGATAAATGTTGACCGGAGCATCAGGGATAAATTGCCTGCTGTTCAAAATAATGCCGTCTAAGACAGCAGACAGGGCTTTGGTTAAAAATTTCATCCAAACAGTGACACCTTCCTCAGCACTGCATTGGGATATTAGATCAGATTTCTGTGTTCACGTCTCAGGAGTGCAACTTGAACTTGCAACCAACTGATTCAGAGGTGAGAATGTTAGTGTGTGTGTATCATGGTTGACATTAATTGCTGACACTTGAGACACTGAAAAAAGAGACAATGAAGCAGAGAGAACAACACAAAAAGAGAGAAGCACACAGAGAAGCAAACACCAGTGCATTCAATAAAGCAGTTACAGAACAATCAACTTTAATTTTTGTAGTGATTGCTTATGAAACTGCAATCCAGTGTTCCCAGATATTCATCCCTCTATCTAAGCTGTAAAACCTACACTTTCCATCTCTCTCCTCACTACTGGCAAATACCACAAACATCCCAATCTACCTGGTAATGTGGAAAATTGTCCAGATGTGTCCTATCCACAAAAAGCAGGACAAATCCAACCCACCCAGTTACAACCCTATCAACCCTTGATCATCAGTGAAGTCATGGAAAGTCTCATCAACATTACAATCAGTTTCAGTACTCAGCATTAAACTGATCACAGTTTTGATTCCACCAGTGCCAGTTAGCCCCAGACCTCCGTTTTGTCTTGTTCTATTGCCCTGTGTTTGAACCTATATTCCAAAGGTGTAGTGAGAGAGTGACTTCCCTTGACATCAAGCATTGGACCAAGTGTGGAATCAAAGAAACCAAGCAAAATTAAAGTCAATGGGAATCTGTGCCTGTGGTACAGGGAGTGTTCCAGTCCTCTGGCACTGTCCCTGATTCTAGCAATTCCTGCAAGATTACAAGTAATGCCTGCACTATCTCTTCAGCTATCTCCCTTAGAACTCTGGGATGTTGCCCATCTGGTCCAGATGTTTTATCCACCTTCAGGCCATTGTTTTTCTAGCACCTTTGCCTTTGTGATGGTCACCATTCTCAGCTCTGCCCCCTCACTCTCTTGAATTTTTGGGATATTTCTCATACCTTCCACCATTAAGACTGACATGAAGTAATTGTTGAATTCTTCAGCCATTTCCTTGTTCCCCATTATTATCTCTCGGCATCATTTCCGGTGGCCCAAGGTCCACTTTTCCCCCTCTTTCTTTTGTCCTTTTTAGATATCTAAAGAAACTCTGACAGTGTTCCTTTTGTATCACTGGCTAGCTTACCCTCATATTTCATCTTCTCCCTCTTTATTTCTGTTTTTGTTGCCACTTTGATCTAAACTATGGAACAAAGTGACCAGAGTGGTGCTGGAAAAGCACAGCGGGTCAAGCAGCATCCGAGGATAGGAAAATCAACATTTTGGGCAAAAGCCCTTCATCAGGAATAGAGGCAGGAAGCCTCCAGGGTGAAGAGCTAAAAGGAGGGGGGGGGGAGATGCTGGGGAGAAGGTAGCAAAGAGTACAATAGGTGAATGGGGGGGGGATGAAGCTGATAGGTCAGAGAAGAGGGTGGAGCAGATAGGTGGGAAGGGAGATTGGTAGGTAGGACAGGTCATGAGGGCGGTGCTGAGCTGGAAGGTTGGAGCTGGGGTAAGGTGGGGGGGAGTGGAAATGAAGAAACTGGTGAAGTCCACATTGATGCTCTGGAGTTGAAGTATTCTGAGGCGGAAGATGAGGTGTTCTTCCTCCAGGCGTCAGGTGGTGAGGGAGTGGTGGTGGAGGCGGCCCAGGACCTGCATGTCCTCAGCAGAGTGAGAGGTGGAGTTGAAATGTTGGGCCACGGGATGGTGGGGTTGATTGGTGCAGGTGTCCCGGAGATATTCCATGAAGCAATCTGCGAGGAGGTGTCCAGTCTCCCCAGTGTAGAGGAGACTGCATCAGGAACAACTGATGCAATAAGTGATATTGGTGGATGTGCAGGTGAAACTTTAATGGATGTGGAAAACTTCTTTGTGGCCTTGGATGGAGGTGAGGGAGGGGGTGTAGGTGCACGTTTTGCAATTCCTGCGGTGGCAGGGGAAGGTGCCAGGAAGGGAGGGTGAGTTGTTTGGGGGGCATGAACCTAACCAGGTAGTCACGGAGGGAACGGTCTTTGCGGAAGGCGGAAAGGGGTAGGGAGGGAAATATATCTCCCTGGTGGGGAGAAAGGGTGGTGGGGTCCGTTTGGAGGTGGCGGAAATGTCAGCAGATGATATGGTTAATGTGAAGGTTGGTGGGTGGAAACTGAGGACCAGGGGGATTCTGTTCTTGTTACGGTTGGAGGGGTGGGATTTGAGGGCAGAGGCGCGGGATGTGGATGATATGCGTTGGAGGGCATCTTCAACCACGTGGGAAGGGAAATTGCGATCTCTAAAGAAGGAGGCCACCTGGTGTGTTCTGTGGTGGAACTGGTCCTCCTGGGAGCAGATATGGTGGAGGAATTGGGAATATGGGATGGCATTTTTACAGGAGTTGGGGTGGAAAGAGGTGTAATCCAGGTAGCTGTGGGAGTCGATGGGTTTGTAAAAAATGTCAGTGTCAAGTAGGTCGTCATTAATGGAAATGGAGAGGTCCAGGAAGGGAAGGGAGGTGTCAGTGATGGTCCAGGTGAATTTAAGGTCAGGGTGGAACGTGTTGGTGAAGTTGATGAACTGCTCAACCTCCTCGCGGGAGCACGAGATGGCGCCAATGCAGTCATCAATGTAGCGGAGGAAGAGGTGGGGAGTGGTGCTAGTGTAACTACGGAAGATGGACTGTTCTATGTAGCCCACAAAGAGACAGGCATTGCTGGAGCCCATACGTGTGCCCATGGCTACCCTTTTGGTGTGGAGAAAGTGGGAGGATTCAAAAGAGAAATTGTGAAGGGTGAGGACCAGTTCAGTCAAACGAATGAGAGTGTCGGTGGAAGGGTACTGTTGGGGACGTCGGGAGAGGAAGAAACAGAGGATTTGGAGGCCCTGATCATGGCAGATGGAGGTGGAGAGGGATTGGATGTCCATGGTGAAGATGAGGCGTTGGGGGCCGGGGAAGCGGAAGTCTTGGAGGAGGTGGAGGGCGTGGGTGGTGTCTCGAATGTATGTGGGGAGTTCCTGGACTAGGGGGGATCAGACAGTGTCGAGGTAGGTGGAGATGAGTTCAGTGGGGCAGGAGCAGGCTGAGACGATGGGTCGGCCAGGGTGGTCAGGCTTGTGGATCTTGGGAAGGAGCTAGAATTGGGCGGTATGAGGTTCCTGGACTATGAGGTTGGAAGCTGTGGGTGGGAGATCTCCTGAGGTGATGAGGTTCTGTATAGTCTGGGAGATGATGGTCTGGGAGATGATGGTTTGGTGATAGGGGGTGGGATATGGTCGAGGGGGCAATAGGAGGAGGTGTCTTCGAGTTGGCGTCTGGTTTCAGCGGTGTAGAGGTCAGTGCGCCAAACTACCACTGCACCCCCTTTATCTGCTGGTTTGATGGTGAGGTTAGGATTGGAGCAGAGCGAGTGGAGGGCTGTGCATTGTGAGGCTGAGAGGTTGGAGTGGGGGAGGGGGGTAGACAGTTTGTTCCAAACCTGTCTATAACTCTGGCTTCTTTGTCCACCATGCAGTTTGCATTCCCACTTAGCATTGTATTATCAGCCCATACATATGTTATCCTCCATCTTTTCATCTAAATCATTAATATAGATTGAAATAGCTGAGCCATCAGCATTGATCTGTCTGGTATTCCATTAGTCACAATCTACCAATTTGACAATGCCCCATTTATTTCTACTCTCTGCTTCCTGTTTGGTAACCAATTGCTTATTTCATATTCATTCATGGGTTGAAGGCATCACTGGCTAGGTCAACATTTATTGTCCATCCCAATTGCCCAGAGAGCAGTTAAGAGTCAACCATGTTGCTGTGAGTGTAGTCACTTTTAGGCCAGACCAGGTAAAGATAGCAATTTCCTTCACTAAAGAACATTAATGAGTTAGACGGAGTTTTCCAACAATTGACAATGGATTTATGATCATCATTAGACTCTTAAATCCAGTTTTTTTTTTATTGAATTCAAAATTTCTCTATTTGCCATGGTGGGATTTGAACTAGGTCCCCTGAAAGTTCCCTGAGTCTCAAGATTAACAGTCCAGTAATAATACCAGTGGACTGTTGTCTCCCAGCTCTATCTACGTCAATACATTATCATAACTCCGGGAACCTGTATCTTGTCACATATCCTCCCTAAAACTAAGGAAAATGATTGCGATTGTTGGAGGTCAATCATCTCAGTCCCTGGATATCACTGAAAGAGCTCATCAGCGTTGTATCCTAGGCCTGAATACATTCACCTGCTTCATGACCTTCCTTTCATTATAAGACCAAAGATGAAGTGTTTGCTGATGATTCTACAATGTTCAGCACCATTCACAGCTCCCAGATACTGAAACGGTTCAAATCCATATTTAGTAAGACCTGGTCAACATTCAGGCTTAGGCTGATAAGTGGCACGAAACATTTGTGCTACATAGGTTCCAGTCAATGGCCATTTCCAGCAAGAGACTATCTGACCATCTCTTCATTAAATTCAGTGGCATTGCCATAATTGAATTCCTCCATAATCAACATCCTGGAAGTGATCATTGAGTCATATAAACATTGTGGTGACAAGAGCGGATCACAGGATGGAAATTCTACACGTGTAACCTGTCTGCTGCCTCCCCTGAGAGGTGAAATACTGTCTACTTGCTTTGGTGAGTGCAGTTCCAATAACACTTGACACTCGACCATTCAGGCCGAAGTGACTCTACCAGCTTATTTATTCCACTCACTGCTGATGCAGAGTGACTGTGGTGTGTACCATCCACAAGATACTTGGCAACAACTCAGTGAGCTTCCTTCCAAATTGACAATCGAGAAGGATAAGAGCAGCAGATACATGGGAGCACCATCACTTGCATGTTTCTCTCTAAGCTACACACCATCTCACTTGAAGCCATTATTGCCATTTCTTCACTGATTGTTTAGTCTAAATCTTGGAACATCCTCCCTAGCAACACTGAGTGGGCCTCATCACAGGAATTGCAGCAGTTTAAGATGGTGGCTCACGTCTAACTTTCCCAAGGATGTTCAACAAATGCTATCTACCCCCCTTCCTGTGGAAGAATATAAAATATAAACTGAGTCCCATATTTGATTACCAATTCTGCCAAGTTATGTGACTCCTGCAAAATGATGATATCAGACCAAAGAATTCCTCAATGCTGTAGAGCTACAAATTTCAGAGCATCCACCCTAGAGCTGAGAAAGTGAAGGAATATCCCTAAGTCCTACTAAAATACGGATCATTGGAGTGAAGTTAAAACCCACTCCTATATCCAGTGGGTGTTGCTGACCAAGCCAACATCCAGAGCCCATCTCTAATTGCCCTGGAAAAAGATATTTGGGAGCTGCCAACTTGAATCGCTGCAGTCTCCGTGGTTTAGATACCCATAAGTGCTGCACTTGATGTATATCCCCATATTATGTATGATTTGGTATTGTATTATCACCATATTCTCAATTTTAGACATAAGTCACTAAAGGGAAAATAAAACAGAAAACATGTATTCACCTAGTGCGTTTTAATATTATTGGATGACCTCACTTAGTGTTTGGTATAGGAATTGAAAACCATGTACAGACATCAGGTGAAACGTGGATAAGGAGCTGGATATTCAAACCAGCATGAACAGAAATGATGATTCTCAATTTGAAATCCTGTTACTATTGGAATACGTTTCTATTATAAATTCTCATCTTTACATGCCTACACAAATTTGCCTCATTGTTATTACACTCTCTCATCAACAAAGGCACTCTGGTAGATCATTTGAATTTCCAAGCTGTATTGTGGATAAATGTCTTAATAAAAATCTGCATTTCTTATTTAACTGCAGAATGCTGATTATACCACCGGACAAGTCTTTGACTTGTCTGAAAAGTTGGAACAGTCAGAAGCCCAGCTTGGTCGAGGCAGTTTCATGCTTGGTTTGGACACCCATGATAGAAAATCTGAAGATAAGTTAGCCAAAGCTACACGAGACAGGTAAAGGCATTTTAAAAAAAAAAGTCTAATGTTACCGAACTATTGTGTGTATATTTTAAAACTGAGCAAATTCAAAGTTAAAGTTGCAACTGTATCTCTCTACTTTCAGAATTAAAATTTGCTGTATATTGGACAGCAAATATATTTGCTGTCCAACATACAGCAACAATATAAAGGCAACAAAAAATTTCATATGCCTTATTTTGCAAAAGGAATTTTTTTTATTTTTGTCAGAACTGTTGAGAGGGGGAGAAGGAAGAGACTATAATGGAGATGCTATGTAAAGTGATTATTGAGAAACAAGATCTCTCTGGCTCTGAGTAGAATGGGATTACTTTACCTTTTTCTCCCTGCACAAGGTGTCTAATGTAAGATTGTTCATTTTCTGAAATAAACTGGATTTCAGCCCTTCCAATTTAGTTATTTTTATTTTTTTTCCAGCTGCAAGACTACTATAGAAGCTATACATGGCTTGATGTCCCAAGTTATTAAGGATAAACTCTTCAATCAGATCAATGTACCTTCTGCTTAATGTCTGGCAAAGTACCTTTTCCGTCTGGCAAAGAAAACACCTTGCAGAACATGTGTGTGTGCAGCATGAAGAGAGTCCTTTCAATTAAAAAGTTTTTAAAACCTACAGCATCTGCAGTTATATCCCAAGATGCTAGTGACACATTGAGAACTAATGGTTGTTTTCTTGGATTTTGTCATCTTGACTGTCTTAATTTGAAACAATATTGCTAAAGTTTCATTAACTGGCAGTTTGTCTGACCACCTTACTTCATTATGAGTAAACCTGCTCTTTATTGAAGCATCAGAAGTCCAAAATAAGAAATAATCCATGGTGGAACTTCTAAAAATAGAAAATGTAAACAGTGTGCTTTGTGTTATTAAAACAAGTTAGTATACCAGAATTTGTACTTTTTAAAATTGAATTGCACTGAAGATGCGGCATGTTAGCGTGTTTCAAATATGTAATGTACTTTTTTTTTAAATTGGGTATTATTTTACAATTGGGTAAAATTAATGACTGCAGATGCTGGAAACCAGATTCTGGATCAGTGGTGCTGGAAGAGCACAGCAGTTCAGGCAGCATCCAACAAGCAGCGAAATCGACGTTTCGGGCAAAAGCCAGGGCTTTTGGATGCTGCCTTATTTTACAATTGACCTACTCAGGCATTCACATTTCTAAACTAAGGTATATTAACAATTAAAAAAAATTCTTTTTCACTTCTGTTATAAATCCACCTATTATAAATGGGTCCTTCATACACAATGGATGTGATTTCTTAAATTGTACTTGCAGGTATGAGCGGTTGTTTTAGAAATTGTTGAAGCACCACCATCTGCACATTCCCCTCCAAGCCACTCACCATCCTGACTTGGAAATATATTACCATTCCTTCAGTATCACTGGTCAAAATACTGGAACCATGCTTCCTCATGGCTTTGCAATCTACCTAAAGCACATGGACTGCAGCTGTTAAAGAAGGCAGCTCACTACCACCTTCTCAAGGACAATTTGGGACAGGCCCAGCCAGCAACACCCAAGTCCCAAAAGTAAATTTAAAAAATGTAAATGTAGCTGGGGTTGATTGTCTATGAAGGCTCTTGATCTAGCAGCTTTTTACCAATTTCCTGTTTGCAATTCAATCTTTGGTTTTCCATTGCTTAACAGTCCCTGGCTCTTAATGCAAATATGTTTAAGTTCAAGCTGTATTCTCTGCTGTGTTGGGGGTTATCACAACTATGGAAGGAGACTTACTACACTCAGTTTTCTGCTCTGAACATTTCTCACTTTCTGAGCTAGCTTATTTCTGTTAGTTACAGCCTACCTTTCCTAGCCATGTTCTGACTGCTTCCCATTGTCACTCATTCAGTTTATCCTTCCACTATTTGACTGGATACATTTGTATGTACTACCAATCATTGAACCCAGCACAATTGTTGACAGGACCCTCAACTGGATCAACCCATCTCCTGCACTTCTGCCCTCAGCCCACTCTTCTCTCCCGCAACAACAATAGGGTTCCCTTTGTCCTTACCTACTATTCTACCAGCATCCATTTCCACTACCTCCAGTGAGATGCCACTACCAGACACGTATTTCTCTCTCCTCTCTTATCTGCCTTCTGCCGGGACTATTCCTTCTGGGATACGCTAGTCCATTCTTCCTTCACTCTCAACCCTCCCCTACACCTCATGGCACTTGCCCCTGAAAGCACTGAAGGTGTTAGACCTCCCCATTTACCTCCTCTCTCCTCAGTATCCAAGGTCCAAACATACCTTCCAGACAAGTCAACACTTGACCTGCACTTCTCACAATCTAGTCTACTGCATGTGGTTCCTCTACATTGGAGAAACAAAAGGTAGACTGGTGACGGCTTTGTGGAATGTCTACGTTCTGCCTGCAAAAAAGACTGAGCTTCCAGTCACCTGCCACTTTAACACACCATTCTGTACCCTGGCCAAATTCTCTGTCTCAGGCTTGCTGCAGTACTCCAGTGAAGCTCAGGGCAAGTTGGAAGAACAGCACCTCGTTTTCCGCTTGGAGACCCTACAGCCCTCCGGACTCAATATCAAGTTCAATAATTTTAGGGCCTAAACCCTTCCATGTGCAAGCCCTTTACCGCATACACCAGGACTCATTATCACATAGTCTGCCATTACATACTACCTATTTTTAGCTACTAACAGTGTCCATTAACAGCACACTCCTAGCCAGATTATTATCCACTCCTTTACCCAATTGTTCCCTCTCTTTGTGCTCTGCCCCCACTTAATCCTTACCCCACCCCCCTCACCCTATCTTCTGCATATAAGCTGACATTTTCCTAGCTACCATCAGTTTTGAGGAAGGCAACCTGAAACGTTAACTCCAATTTCACAGATGCTGCTTGATCTGCTGAGCTTTTCCAGCAACTTCAGTTTTTATTTCTGATTTACAGCATCTGCAGTTCTTTTCTGATTTTTAATGATTGGAACTATTATCGATGCAATTTCATATAATGCCACAGAGCTTTGGATTATTTTGATCATATCCAGGTTGATTTGATCACTACAGCCTCCATCCTGAAGAGTTTGCTTTTTTTGATCACACCCAAAATTGATTGACCACTTGTTCTTGGTTCCCATGGGATCTCTTCTCTCATAGTTCTGTCCATTGTCAACTTTTTTCTTGTAATTCCTGACAGGTTTTTTAATTATTATCTTTTAAATGTCTTTTTTTTTCCATTCATGTTAGTTTGCATAATTAAAACTGTCAGCTGTTGATGCCAGTGGGTATGAGAAAGCTCAAGCCATTGTCACAATTATGTAATGCACCAGTAAATAGACATTTCTTAATGTACACATTTCTTAATAACCAATTAATACTCCCTGAATGATCTGCACAAAATCCAAACAACGTGACCTAGTCTGATGCGGTAATGTTTTTTTCTTGCCAATTCCCACTTCCATTATTGGAAATCCGTGATCAAGAGCATTTAGGGTCATATTTAATGCCTCCTCCTGCCTCTTGGAGTGCATCTTGTCTCTCAGACCTACCATCTGTTTTAATTCTGTCCCTGTTGGAACGGCTGACCACATGGCTAACAATGTTAATGGTTCTCTCAACTCAAATGCTGACCTATTTCAAATCTGTGAGCACCCAACCTCAAAGTTAAACTCCCCCTCAACACATAATTATTTGATAATTACATTCTGAGCTACTACTATTTTCCTTTCAAATTCTTTGAATATGTTGCCTAAATATTTGTGTCCTTATTCTACTTCTCTGTAGCCTTTGACATTGTCCTTCTGTAATGGCACTCTTCTTTTGTGCAGCTGAGTTTAACTGCACTCGCTAGTTCTATCCTTATCCATTCATACTGAATATAATCAAAAGGCTTCTGTTCCTGTGTCCTGGCTACAGAATATGGCAAGAATCTATACTTTGTCCTTTATAATTCCCCATCTGAAGCCTCTCATATACAATATCCAAATAAGTGATAGTCTACATGTACAATAACAGTAGCCAACTCCAGTTTGCTGACCTTCCCCAACCTCTGTGTTTTCAAACTATTTGTCTGGCACCCAGCACTGCATTGGCTACAAAATCAAGGTTTGCCATTCTTATACCTCTGGGCAGAATTTTATAAGGCCTTGAATAAAGTAGGCTATGGGGAAAGATCTGGAAGAATTGGGCAAGAAATCTAGTGAGACCTTTCTCAATGTTGGAAACAAGCAATTGCATGCCAGACATTGAGACAAGCTTCCTGCTAGGGAGTAATGAGATGCCTTTGAGCAGGGAATGTTAATTCTTATCACCCTCATTATTTGTCAATCCTATCTTGTCAATATGCAGCTTGCTATCATACCATGGAACACATAGAAACTAGATGCAAAACAGTGTTCTGAAGACATAATGCTTGGCATTTTTTTTCAACTGAACTGACTAATATCCATGTTCATGATAATTTGGTTCAATACTTCTAATATTGAAAATTTATGTGAGCATCTCTTTAGAGGAAGATTTAGATATTTCCTGCCCAAATACTGCATGATTTTGCCATCCTTCTTTCAGGATTGTCAGAAGTGCAGTGTTGCCATCACACACTGGAACCCCACATTCTAGCATTCATGTAATAGATGTACATTCGGAAAAAATGAGGATAGCAGATGCTGGAGATCAAAGTTGAAGAGTGTGGTGCTGGAAAAGTGCAGCCGGTCAGGCTGCATCCGAAGAATAGGAGAGTCGATGTTTCAAGCATAAGCTCTTAATCAGGAATGGGGTTGTAGCCTGAGAGATAAATGGGAGGGGAGTGGGGCTGAGAGGTAGTGGCTGGGAATGCGTTAGGTTGCAGTGAGAGACAGAGAGACACAATGAGATCCTTGTACAGGGAGGAGGAGAACTTCTCCAAGGTAGGCATCCTTGGAAGAGGCTTCGCACTAAGGTTATAATCAACTCGGAGAAAGTGAGGACTTGTTGCTTGTTGAAGTGTACCATATATAATAACATAATGTTCCATATCATTCAGCTCACTTTACAGTTTTACTTGTATGTGAATATTACACTTTCTGGGAAAGTAGTTTGATGGAAATTAATCTTCTTGGAGCTGTAATCCAACATCACCTTGAAGTTTCCTATGATGTGTCTGAATATATTTGTTGTACATTCTTTGAGTACAACAGAATGTGAGTATTCTTGAATCTGTTCTGCTGTGATTGGTTTCTTAGTGTTTTGTGGTCACAAAGTTGAATTCCATATATGCTAGTGGTCTTGTTATTGCTGGTCCATTTTGCCTGTTCGAATACATGTGGTTTCCATCTAGAATAGGTGACTTTTACCATCAAGAGGCCAATGCAAGTAATGGCTGATTCATTATATTACAGTCAATTTCGCAGTTTTAGGTTGTAGACTTCTAATGACCCAGGCATATCCTCAGAATTCTGACTGGTTGGATATTTCCCCTAGCTCCTGTATCAACTTTAGCCAGTGTTTGTCAATGTTCTTCAGGCAATAGTTGCAAAAGCTTCTAAGTCATAGAGATGTACAGCACAGAAACAGACCCTTCAGTCCAACTCACCCATGCCGACCAGATATTCTAACCTGATCTAGTCCCACTTGCAATACTTGGCCCATATCCCTCTAAACCCTTCCTGTGCATGTACCCATTCAGATATCTTTTAAATGCTGTAATTGTACCAGCCTCCACCTCTTCCTCTGGCTGCTCATTCCATACTTGACCACCCTCTGCGTGAAAACTTTGCCCCTTAGGTTCCTTTTCAATTTTTCCCCTCTCACCCTAAACCTAAGCCCTCTAGTTCTGGACAGCCCAACCCAGGGAAAAGACTTGTCTATTTACCCTATCAATGCCCCTTATGATTTTATCCCTCAGCCTCCAACGCTCCAGGGAAAACCGCCCCAGCCTTTTCAGCCTCTCTCTGTATCTGAAATCCTCTGACCCTGGCAACATTCTTGTAAATCTTTTCTGAACACTATCAAATTTCACAACATCCTTCCTATTGTTGGGAGACCAGAATTGCACACAATATTCCAAAAGTGGCCTAACCAATGTCCTGTGGGGAAGCAAAATAATTCTGGCCCTATTTATTTATAAATGAGCCTGGGCAGATGGAAAGCATATTAGTGGGGGGTCATTTTGTAAGTAGTGAACATTTATTAGAAAACAAAACTCATTTCTAAAGAGTGGTGGCAAAATTTATTAACACCTAACCAATAATCTGGGATTACAACAATATATCCCCATTTAATCCCAAAATAAATATGCTCACACAATGCAATACAGAAGACAACAAAGTCTCTATAGAAATTATGAAACAAATTAAGAGTAAGCCTTTCAGCCTTGAGCCTCCTCCACCATTCAATGACATTAAACCAATCTCGTGGGCAGCACGGTGGCACAGTGGTTAGCACTGCTGTCTCACAGCGCCTGAGACCCGGGTTCAATTCCCTACTCAGGCGACTGACTGTGTGGAGTTTGCACGTTCTCCTTGTGTCTGCGTGGGTTTCCTCCGGGTGCTCCGGTTTCCCCCAACAGTCCAAAGATGTGCGGGTCAGGTGAATTGGCCATGCTAAATTGCCCGTAGTGTTAGGTAAGGGGTAAATGTAGGGGTATGGGTGGGTTGCGCTTCGGTGAGTCGGTGTGGACTTGTTGGGCCCAAGGGCCTGTTTCCACACTGCAAGTAATCTAATCTAATCTCATTGTAAACTCAAAACTGCAATCAACCCCTAAAAGTGATACAAGACAATGAATATCTGCAAAGTCATCAGGATAGAAGCCCAGGCAAGACGAATTGATAGGAGATTTTTTGATCAGAATCTGGACTCCCGGAAGGTATGTTGCCTCCCCGGTGCCAGGGTCTGCGATGTTGCCGATCGGTTTACAGGATTCTGAAGGGGGAGCATGAGCAGCCATAAATCGTGGTGCCTATTGGCACCAATGATATAGCCAGGAAAGGGATGGAGGATCTGACAACAGAGAGCTAGGTTGGAAACTGAAGAGCAGGACGTGTAGAGTAGTGATCTTGGGTTTGCTACTGGTGCCACAAGATAGTGAGTTGAGAAACAGCGAATGCAGCTTAACATTTAGCTGCGAGGCTGGTGCAGGAGGGAGGGCTTCAGATACTTAGACCATTGGGATGCCTTCTGGGGAAGGTGGATCCTATATATGAAGGATGGGTTGCACCTGAACTGGAGGGGCACAAATGTCCTGGGTGGGACAAAAGACAATAGGTGCAGGAGTAGGCTATTCTGCCCTTCGAGCCTGCACCACCATTCAATATGATCATGGCTGATCATTCTTAATCAGTATCCTGTTCCTGCCTTATCTCCATAACCCTTGATTCCACTATCCTTGAGAGCTCTATCCAACTCTTTCTTAAATGAATCCATAGACTGGGCCTCCACTGCCCTCTGGGGCAGAGCATTCCACACAGCCACCACTCTCTGGGTAAAGAAGTTTCTCCTCATCTCTGCCTTAAATGGTCTACCCCGTATTCTTAAGCTGTGTCCTCTGGTTCGGCACTCACCCATCAGCGGAAACATGTTTCCTGCCTCCAGAGTATCCAATTCATTAATAATCTTATATGTCTCAATCAGATCCCCTCTCAGTCTTCTAAACTCAAGGGTATACAAGCCCAGTTGCTCCAGTCTTTCAGCGTAAGGTAGTCCTGCCATTCCAGGAATTGACCTCGTGAACCTACGCTGCACTCCCTCAATAGCCAGAATGTCTTTCCTCAAATTTGGAGACCAGAATTGCACACAATACTCCAGGTGTGGTCTCACCAGGGCCCTGTACAGCTGCAGAAGAACCTCTTTGCTTCTATACTCAATCCCTCTTGTTATGAAGGCCAGCATACTATTAGCCTTCTTCACTACCTGCCGTACCTGCATGCTTACCTTCATTGACAGGTGTACAAGAACACCCAGATCTCTTTGTACTGCCCCTTTACCTAAATTGATTCCATTGAGGTAGTAACATGCCTTCCTGTTCTTGCCACCAAAGTGGATAGCCATACATGAGATTTGTTCGTGTGGTTTGGGAGGGTTTAAACTCGTTTGGCAAGGGGGTGGGGATCTGAGCTACATATCTGAGAGGGGGGCAGTCGTAGATGGAGCAGTGACAGATTCGCTACATCCTATTAGGAAATTTTGTCACGTGATGAAACAAAGGGATCGGTTAAAATGTATTTGCTTTAATGCAAGGAGAGTCAGAAATAAAAGTGATGAATTTAGAGTATGGATCAGTACTTGGGGTTACGATGTTGTGGCCATAAAGGAGACGTGTGTTTCACAGGGGCAGGAATATTTGCTAGATGTTCCAGGGTTTAAAGCGTTTAAAAAGAATAGGGAGGATGGAAAAAGAGGAGGGGGGTGTAGCATTGTTAATCAGAGAGTGCACCACAGTTACAGAAACGAAAGTTGTTGAGGACGTTTTGTTTACTGAGTCAGTATGGGTGGAAGATAGGCACAGCAAAGGAGCAGCCACCTCATTGGGGGTTTTCTACTAATAAAGAGATTGAAGAACTCATAGGCCGGCAGATTTTGGAAAAATGCAGATGTAGCAGGGTTGTTGTTATGGATGATTTCAACTTTCCCAATATCGATTGGAACCTCCTTAGTGTAGATGGTTTGGATGGAGCTGTTTTTGACAGGTGTGTTTAGGAGGGTTTCCTTACTCAGTATGTAGACAGGCCAACAAGAGGAGAGGCCATTTTAGATTTGGTGCTCGGCAATGAGTCAGGACAGGTGTCAGGTCTCGCTGTGGGAGAACACTTTGGTGACAGTGACCACAACTGCCTCACATTTACCATAGCCTTGGAGAGGGAAAGGAGCAGTTACCAAAGGAAGATATTTAACTGGGGGAAAAGGAAATTATGACACTATCAGATAGGAGTTGGAAAGTACAGATTGGGAACAGTTGTTCCACAGAAAGGGCACAGTAGAATGTGGAGACTGTTTAAGGAACAGTTGTAGCAAGTGATGCACAAATTTGTTCCTCTGAGACAGGTAAGAAGGGGTAAAATTAAGGAACCTTATATGACAAGAACAAAGGAGCTTCTTGTCAAAACGAAGAAGGCAGCTTACGTAAGGTGGAGGAAGCAAGGATCTAGCACGGCTTTACAGGATTTCAGGCTTGCTAGAAAGGAGCTCAGAATGGACTGAGAAGAGCCAGGAGGGAACACGGAAAAGGCTTGGCAGGAAGGATTAGGGGGAACCCAAAGGCATTTTACTTATACATGAGGAATAAGAGAATGACCAGGGAGAAGGTAAGGCCGATCAGGGATAGCAGAGGGAACTTGTGCGTGGAGTCTGAGCAGATAGGGGAAGTCCTAAATGAGCTTTTTGCTTCAGTTTTCACTGAGGAAATTGACCTTGTTGTGAATGAGAACTTTGAGGAGCTGGGATACAGGCTTGAACAGATCAAAACTGATGAAGTTGATGTGCTGGAAAATTTGGCAAACATTAAGATTAATAAGTCCCAGGGCCAGACCAGATTTATCCCAGGCTACTCTAGGAAGCGAGAAAGGAAGTTGCTAAGCCGTTGGTGAAGATCTTTGTTTCCTCACTCTCCACGGGAGTCGAACCAGAGGATTGGAAGGAGGCGGATGTTGTTCCTCTGTTCAAGAAAGGTAATAGGGAAATCCCTGGCAATTACAGACCAATCAGTCTTACATCGGCGGTTAGCAAGGTTTTGGAAAGAATTCTGAGGGATCAGATTTATGACATTTTGGAAAAGCAAAGTATGATTAAAGGCAGTCAGCATGGCTCTGTGAGGGGCAGGTCATGCCTCACAAATCTTATTGAGTTCTTTGAGGAGGTGACAAGAAAGGTCGACGAAGATCGAGCATTGGATGTGGTGTATATTGACTTCAGCAAGGCATTTGATAATGTTCCCCATGGTAGGCTCATTCATAAAGTTAGGAGGTATGGGATACAGGGAGATTTGGCTGTCTGGATTCAGAATTGGTTGGCTGACAGAAGGCAGAGAGTGGTTGTAGATGGAAAGTATTTTGCCTGGAGGTCTGTGTTGAGTGGTGCCCCGTGGGGCTCTGTTCTTAGGCCTCTGTTCTTTGTAGTTTTATAAATGACTTGGATGAGGAGGATGAGGGGTGGGTTAGTAAATTTTCAGATGACACAAAGGTTGGAGGTGCCATTGATAGTATCAAGAGCTATTGCAGGCTGCAGTGTGACACAGACAGGATGCAGAGCTGGGCTGAGAAATGGCAGATGGAGTTCAAACTAGATAAATGCAAAGTGATTTATTTTGGAAGGTCAAACTTGAATGCTGAATATAGGATTAAAAACAGGATTCTTGGCAGTGTGGAGAAACAGAGAGATCTTGGTATTCAAGTGCATGGATCCCTCAAAGTTGCCACCCAAGTGGATAGGGTTGTAAAGAAAGCATATGGTATTTTGGCTTTCATTAACAGGAGGATCAAGTTTAGGAGCCGCGAGGTTTTGCTACAGCTCTACAAGTCCCTGGTGTGACCACACTTGGAATATTGTGTCCAGTTCTGGTCGCCCTACTATAGGAAAGATACAGAGGCTTCGGAGAGGGTGCAAAGAAGGTTTATCAGGATGCTGCCTGGACTGGAGGGCTTGCCTTGTGAAGAAAGGTTGACTAAGCTCGGACTTTTCTTTCTGGAGAGAAGGAGGAAGAGAGGTACCCTGATCGAGGTATACAAAGTAATGAGAGGCATGGATAGAGTCAATAGCCAGAGACTTTTCCCCGGGGCAGGATGAGGACATAGTTTTAAGATATTAGGAAAAAGGTACAAGGGGGATGTCAGAGGAAGGTTCTTTACACAGAGAGTTGTGAATGCATGGAATGCGTTACCCACACTGGTGGTGGAAGCAGAGTCATGAGGACATTTAAGCGACTGCTGGACATGCACATGGACAGCAGTGAATTGAGGGGTGCATAGGTTAGGTTATTTTATTTTACATTAGGATTAATCTTCTGCACAACATCGTGGGCCTAAAGGCCTGTTCTGTGCTGTACTTTTCTATGTTCTATGTTCTAAGACAGCCATGGCCATGTCAGAAGAGGATCTAAGATTGAATAGCAGATATCCCAGGTGGGGCAAGATCTAAGGGCCAGCAGATAGTCCAGGTGGGATGAGAACATCTTTCATGACTACTAACAAGCATGCACAAACTGTATTCTTGACAGCATCATGAAATAGTACTCAATACTGTAAGCCACTGCTAAAGCACACATAGGTGCTAATCCTCATGTGTCATGTCTTGGCAAAGGGTTAAAATTGTTCATAGAGAGTGTGGTTTGAGGGAATTTTGAGAAAGCTAGTATATGGAACTGATCTCAGAAACAGGAATAGGCTTGTTGAGTCTAACGTCCTATTACTGTTACAAATTCTTATGCTCAAATTGTATAACAATGAATTATACTAAAACAAAAAATAACCAAAGCCTTTATTAAATGATTTTTCTCCAGCTAATATGCTCTAAAAGACATTTTGCTTCATTTTACCTCATTAAAATGGCAAGGGACTTGCCTGCATGTTTTCAATTAGTAAATGGTCATTTCATTTCCTTTCAAAAAAATCAGCAGTTGTTACAGAATACTGAACATCATGAGCTCTGAATATTATTTTTAGAAAGCTGAATGCTGATAAATGGAAGTGGTCAAATTACCATGGTGATATCTGAGATTAATGATAAATGGCTTCCTTCATTTTTAAGTGTGTAGTGACCTAAAGTGCTTAAGTTACTAAACTGATACACAGTAGTCTTAAGTTCTTATGTAAACTTCATGTTTACTTTGGATTTAAAAACAGTTTGAACAAGCATGTTAAATGATTGGCAGAACTCCACTGTTGAAAAGGTAATGTTTGATTAATTACATTCTGAAGTTTCCTTTTGGTCAAAAAATGTCTGCATGCACAATGCGGGAAAAATATATCCTTTGCAGGAAGGTAATTTCTTAAATGTTCATTTCATAGGTCACTGAATATGTCCAGATTTTTAAACTTTACACACTGTATCCACTTTCTGCTTTGCAGCATAGAAAAGGTTCAGTCGTCCTCATCCTAACTGGCTTAACAAACTTGGGAACTGCAAACTTGGGAACTCCTATCGTGCAGACAGTTCGATATCTCTTAACCATGTAACTGAATGGCACACATACCTATTAGTTCCTGGTGCAAATTATTCTGATGAATAATGAACAGATATTGAATATTTGGGTGATGTAGGTTTGATAAAATTAGTAGGCTATACAAAACTAAACAATTTCCTGTGGCTTTGAATGTGGGTAATCAAGACAACTTTGTATTTTTGGGATATGTAAGAACTAGGAACGGGAATAGGCAATTCAGCCCTTAAAGCTGCTCCACATTTGATAAGATCATGGTTGATCTCACCTTGACAGCCTCTATCTGCATCAATGGAGCTGAGGTGGAGAGAGTCAAGAGCATGAAGTCCTTAGGAGTGATAACTGACAGTGTGTCCTGGATCTCCCACGTAGATGCAATGGTCAAAAAGGCACAAAAATGCCTCTTCTTCCTCAGGCAGCTTAGGAAATTTGGCATGCCCATAAGGACTCTCACCAACTTCTACATTTGTACCAGAGAAAGCATACTATCCAGGTGAAAAACAGCCTGGTAATGGCAACTGTTCTGCTCAGGACCATAAGAAACTACAGAAAATTGTGTGCGCAGCCCAGACCATCACAGAAGCCAACCTCCCACCCAAGGACACCATTTGCACTTCTCATTGTGGCGAAAAGGCTGCCAACATCACCAAAGACCCCTCCCACTCTGGTAGTGCTCTCTTCCAACTTTTTCCATCAGGCAGAAGATACAGAAGCTTTGAACACACACATACACACACCAACAGGTTCAAGAACATTTTCTACCCTGCTGTTATTAGACAGTTGAAAGAACCTCTCTAATTTCAAATAATGTTGATCTTGCTTTGGGCATTTCCTGTGTAGTCATAACCTTGTATGTCTCTCTTTGATCTGTATGTCCTTGTTTGCTATGATCTGCCTGTACTGCTCACAAAACAAAGCTTTTCACTGTATTTAGGTACATGTGACTACAATAAATCAAATCAAATCAAATTAATTCCTCCCTCTGTTGCATTTTCTCCACTCTAAGATTCATCACAACGTCTCAATTTTGGGCCTTTGTCCCCATTATTTAGTTTAAAACCTGTTCTACTTCCTTAATTATGTAGTTTGCAAGGACATCAGTCCCAGCATGGTTCAGGGGTAGACCATCCCATCTGTACAGATCCCACTTTCCACAGTATTTAGTGCCAGTGCTCCATGAACTTATAGACTCATTCAGCACAAAAACAGACCCTTCAGTCCAACTCATCTGCTCCGACAAGACATATCAATCTGAACTAATCACATTTTCACTTCTCCCACACCAGTCTTTCAACCAGACATTCATCTCTCTAACCTGGTTTACCTTATGCCAACTTTGCATGTGGCTCAAGTATTACTCCAGAAATGGGCTTCTGCTTTTTAATTTGGTGCCTAGGTCCTCAAACTGGCTATGAGAAACCTCTTTTTTAGTTCCACCTATATGGAACCAACTGCAAATTCTTTTCCAGCCCAGAAGAGATATCCTGAACCATGAGAGACAACAGTCAACTGGACTGCTGCAGAGGACAGTGTCACTCCCCCAGTTTATGCTGTCCCCCAAAACCACTACATTCTTTTTGGTTCCCCCTCATGGATGGCTTTCTGTATCACAGTACCATGGTTATTTCACTCATCCAGCCCACATCCCCTGCTCTCATCCAACTAAACTCAGAGAAACTCAGACTCGTAAGGCAATTGCAACAATTTGATACTCCTGCATTCCTGTCCTCTGGCTTCCCTTACCTGCCTCAACTGCAGCCACACCCTCCTGTCATTGACCATTCATCATATCAGAGCTCTCTATATCCTAAGAAGTGTGACTGCCTCCTACTACAAGGAATCCAAGTTCCTTTCCCTTCCCTAACGTATCGTAGTGTCTGTAGATCGTTCCTCCAGATTATAAACCCTGAGCTGAAGCTATTTAAACTTCAATAGCTTCGAGGTGTGTTTGTCCTGGATCACAAGGATTTCCTTGAGCTCCCAGGTGTTGCAGTTTTGTGGCATATTGTAGGAGTGAGACCCTCCCTCCCAGCTCCCCGAGTGGGGACAAAGACTCATGAGGCAGACAGGATTCAGGCGCATAGTAGACTTTTATTCAAGCAAACATCAGTTAATGTATGTCATTTATACACATATTTACTCTGCTGCCATTCTTAATGAGCTTTTAATTAATTATATTGTTATATAATTTAATTTAATTATTTATTTTGCTTTTAATGTATTATATTAACTTTACCACCTATATGTATACTATGCTAAAACTTGGTTACAGCTTTGTTGATTTTTTGAAGAAATTGATTAACCATCGTTTCTGTTCACTCTGAGGAAAATTCAGTAATACGTACAACTTGATTTATATTCTCTAAACTTCCAATAGCTGATGATAGGATATTAGATGGACAGCTTTCAAATCTTTATTCATTGCCACACTCATTCTCCCAGACTTGTTGGCACCAGTTCTCAGGTACTGACCCTTAATGGCCAAACATCTATTCTCTGGTTAAATATACTGCTTTCCCCAATGTCAAAGGGTCTGCAAACGTCTTAGATCAAGAACCAACATATAATTAACTTCTGGCCTCACTAACAACAGCATGTTTATTCCTTCTTTTTAAACAAGCTGCTGCCTACAGTCCAAAGGTCATCTTGAGCTTGCAGTTCCAAACCAAAATTGATAAAAAGAATAAAATACAGTAGCTTCCCCCACCACTCCCGCTCCCCCCACCTCCCCCCACCCACCCGCAGGGGATATGTTCCAAGACCTAACATGGAAGCCCAAAACCATGAATAGCAGCAAATCCATTCATTTAAATGGGAAACTTACTTCTCTGGCAGCCCCCTGGTTCCTGGTTCTAGAATGTTCTATGCAATATTTTTGGGCCACAGCAAACCTTGGATAACTGAAACCGTGGAAACCAATTCTGTGCACACAGCAGTTGCCCTATAACTAAAATCCACTGAGGGTTCTAACAGTGGGCAAAAGTGTAGCAGATGGAAAGTAATGTGGGAAAATGAGAGGTTATGTAAGTGGGTTAGGAAAATAGTGGAGCTGAATATTATTTTAATGAAGAAACACTGCAGAAAGATGCAGCAAAGAGGGACTTGTGGACTCTCGCACGAAAATCACTAAAACAACTATCATACAAGTCCAGTAGGTAACAGGAAAGACAAATGGAATTTATTTCAAAGGGAGCTGAGTATGAAAAGAGAGATGCCTTGCTAAAACAGTACAAGTCAGTAGTTTGATCACACCTGGAATACTGTGAACAGTTATGATCCTCTTTGAAAAGATATACTAGCATTGATTCAGAGAAGGTTCACTTGGTTGATCCCAGGTATGATAGAACTTCTTATGAGAGGTTGAGCAGGTTGGGCTTGTAATCATTGGAGTTTAGAAAAATTAGAGTTGGCCTTATCGATTTGTAAAATAATCTTACAGGCTTGACACAGGAGACGCTAAGAGGCTGTTTGCCCTAGTGGGAGAGTTTAGGACCAGAGGACATATGTTGACAACAAATGATTTTTAATTAGATTAAATTAGATTCCCTACAGTGTGAAATTCACTCATGGGATGCAGGCGCTGCTTGCTGAACATTCATTTCTTGTCCATTTCTAGTTGCCCTTGCGAAAGTTGCGGTGAGCTGAAAATGTGTTGCTGGAAAAGCGCAGCAGGTCAGGCAGCATCCAAGGAGCAGGAGATTCAACGTTTCGGGCATGAGCCCTTCTTCAGGATTCCTGCTCGACTCTCCTGCTCCTTGGATGCTGCCTGACCTGCTGCACTTTTCCAGCAACACATTTTCAGCTCTGATCTCCAGCATATGCAGTCCTCACTTTCTCCTAGAAAGTTGCGGTGAGCTGACTTCTTGACCCACTGGAGTCCACCTGCTGTAGTCAGAACCATTGTGTTATCAGGTAGGGAAATCCAGAATTTTAGTTCAACTACAGTTTAGGAACACTGGTATAATTGGAAGTCAGGGTGGTGAGTGGGCTTGGAGGGCAACTTGCAGGTGGTTGTGTTCCCATGCATCTGCTACCCTTGTCCTTCTAGCTGGAAGTGGTCATGAGTTTGGAAGGTCTAAAGAGCTTTGGTATATTTCTACTGTATATCTTCTGGACACCACACACTGCTGATACTGAGTGAGGGAGTGGATATGGTGCCAATCAAATGGGCTGTATTTTCCTGTTTTGTGGCGAGGTTCTTGAATGTTGTTGGACTGCATTTATCCAGACAAGAGATCTAGAGGACTGTCTGTTTACATACTAGGTCTGATGGGAAGTTTTTCAGCCCAGCTCGCATCAGGTCCAAGAGAAAGGTGTGCCAATTTTTCACCACAGTTACTCTACACTGATGATGCTGCATTAAAATTCCATACTGAGCAACATCTGCTGTGGCATTGGACAGACTCTTGTATTGTTGGTTTGATCATCAGCATTAAGAATCCAATATCATGCCCCAGGATGTTACCATTTCAATATCTATCAGTATTGACAATACAACATTGGAGACTGTTGACAGATTCACAAAGCTGGGCTTAACAATCACCAGTAACCTGTCACTTGTATTTGAAATCAACACATACATTGCAAAAGATGCAGTGCTACTTCCAAGCTGAATAAGAGAGAATTAAACAACGGCAACCTGACTGAAACACTAAACTTTGAGTTTACCAAGCCTATGTCCTCAGCACACTCTTAAACAATGGCAAGACAATGATAAGCATGAGGGAAGACTGAACACTTCCCATATTAATTGTCTCAGACATACTTGGCATCTCTTGATAAGACCTGCAGCATGCTAACTCCATTAGCATATGTCAACATTGGCTCAGCCACATTCATTACACAAATGAATGCCGCATGTTATGTCTGCTGAATTGGACACTGGGGAATGACCTTCGAACTTCCACTACAAGGGAACCTGAAGATGGCAGATATTGACAACTGGAAAACAATTGCTGCCAGTTGTGAAATCTTGAGCAGGCTGTTTGATACGGTGTTGGAAGAGGCAAGCAGAAACATAAAGCTCAATTGGTCTCACTCATAGTGAGACAACACTCCATTGGCACACTGTATTTAAAATCTCATCAAAGAACTCAGGTTAAAGGACTCTGCAAATTTAAAATTCTTAGCTATTTTCGATGAACAAAAGTATTTCAATGATATAAGTTAAATACTACTTGTCTAATATTTAATATTAATTTATTGATTTCATATTTCTGATAGGAGAGACATGTTGCCAAAGCTTCTTAATTTGCACTTACCAGGGCAAGAATGCAATATTTGAATGATCACAAAGGAAACATCACTTGAAAAAAGGGTGGTTGGCAAGTCAACTCTAATTAGACAAGCATTGCCATGGAGAAAACAGCAGAGAACTTATAGGCTCCCAAGTTCCTTGGTAATTTACTAAGATGTGAGAGTTAAACATTTTCCATTTGTTTGCTGAAAACAGTTCCCTGGATATGAATGTATGTCATTTCTAGCAGATGTAAATGATCCACATTATGAGCTCGACTGATTATATTAAACTGGTTGTTAGTACATCTATTGTCACACTATGGAATGTTTAGTAAGTATTACCTAATTATGGAATCACATCTGACATTAAATAACTTATTTCAAGGTTTGCAAAGGTGAGATATTTAATTCATTCAGTATTTCACCTATTATGAACAACTGAAGGAACTTGTAGCTAAATTCAATCAGCCACTCATTGGGATGTATGGTCTAAACATCTGATATCACATTGGCACTGAAATTCATTCATAATGCTGCTCAATTATGCAGTAAACAAAATGTCCTTTGGAACTGACAACAGCATCCCCTTAGTGGGAAACAGCTTGCTTAATTTGTTGTTGAAACATAGTTCATATCTCCTTCTTAGAAGAGAAATACATTCATTTACAGAGACCCATTATATATTGTTAATTAAGAGCAGATCAAAGGCTGGGAATTCTGCAGCAAGTAATTTACTCCTAATTTCCCAAAACCTTTTTCACTATTTCCAAGGCCTAAGTTGGGAGTGTGATAGAATTTCTTCAACAATCATCAAGAAACTCAACATCAATTGGGTCAAAGTAGTCCACTTCATTGGCACCCACATCCACCACCATAAACATTCATGCCCTCCACCACATGGGCATCATACTTGCCGTGTGAATCATCGATAAAATAGACTGTAGAAAATTATCAAAACTTCTCTGACCAAAGCTTCCAAACCACAACCTCTCCCATTTGGAAGAACCAGGGTGGCAGATGCATGGGAACACCATCACCAGCAAGACCCCTTTCAAGTCATGCACTGTCCTAACTGGAAAATATATTGCTGTTGTTCCATTGTTTCTGAATCAAAATCATGGAACTTCTGTAAAACAGCACTGTGAGTTCACTTACACCACCCAGACTGCAGCAGTTCACAAAGGTCTTTCATCAGCAGGATCTCGAGGGCAGTTAGGTAAAAGAAATCAATGTTGTCCTAGCCAGCATGCTTCACGGTCCTTGAACAAATAAAACAGCCTGAATGATATTCCCATGTTAGAGAAAAAATAAATTCATGTTGAGAGATGTTTTATATTTTATACATTTCTGTATATACATGAGAAGTCATACAAACTGATACAATATATAATTGTAAACATCTGAACATTTTTTTCCACTCACTTTAATTGCAATCATGATGTGAAAGTTTTCCAGATTTCAGTTAATGAGGCATTTAAGCAGGAAATAACGACAACTATGGGAACGGCAATACTCCATTAATTTCTGTTGCATGGTTAGTCATATACATAAGCAATTTGAAAGAGACAGAAATACACAATACAATATAATGGGGGTAACATTTCTAATATTGTTTTTACAACTTAGTATCGTGTACTTTTTCTCACAGTTTGATGATCTGGTGGTACTTACAGCAATAACTTAATGTATGAGCAGCTGCATTTATTTAGTGCCTTAAAATGTAATAAAGCCACCCATTGTGCATTACAAAACTTTACAATGAGCCACACAAGCCAGATTAGGTCAAATGACCAAAGTTTTTGTTGAGATAGGTTTTAAAGGAACATCTTAAAGGAGAAATCAGATGGATTTAAGGAGGACATTCCAGCACTTAAAGCCCCAAATGTTGAAGGTACAGTTACCAGTGGTGCAGTGACTAAAATCAGGAGCACCTAAAAGACTAGTATTGGTGAAAAACATTATGGATCCAAGTCTGGATGAGATCATGAAGATAGGGAGGGATGAAGCAATTGAGAAAAAGGCTGAAAATCTAAAAATAGTGTTTCCTACTGGAGAGCCAATGTAGGTCAATGAACTCAGGGAATGTGAGTAGGCAGAGGCTTGCTGGATTTTATTGGCTGTCTGTGGGTAGAAACGTAGGTGTGACTCATAAAATTTGTCACCATGTCAACAGCAACAGCTCATGCCCCCAATCCTACAATTTTACATGCAGCTAGAAAAACATTAGTGGGTAGCCCATCTGTTTCCCATATGAGACCTTAATTGGGTGATTTGAGTTTCTTGTGTATCCAAGGTTGGTCTTCCTCCCAGGTCGCCTGCAGTACCATAGGTGGTCACAGCCTTTGGTGGCATTGCTGGTAATGCAGAGCTGCCATCCTCCAATTGGTCAACAGCTCTATAAGGTAGCCTTATGTCATAATAATTACAGGCCCATTGGCTGAAAAATTAAAGCAGGCAAGCCAGCCAATCTGAGGTGGGCTCAGCCTCACCATTTACAGTCAATTGCAGGGAGCCATTGGCTAGACTTATCTAGCACAGTTTCAAATAACTTCAAGTTTGTGAACTATCAAGGATGGCAAAGATTCCATTGGATTAGTCAAAGATTAGAGTTAACAAAGGTATGAATGAAGATTTCAGCTGAGGCAGAGTGGATGATGTTACAGGGGTCAAAATTGGTGGCCTTATTAATGTCACAGATATGAGGCAGGAGGCTAATCTCAAGGTCTAGTATAGCACCAAGTTAAAAATCACACAACATCAGGTTATAGTTCAACAGGTTTAATTGGAAGCACACTAGCTTTTGGAGCGATGCCCCTTCATCAGGTATCTTCAAATCATAGTATAGCACCAGTCTGGTTGGGTTTCAGATGGTTACCAGAAAGAAGGATGAAATAAATGGCAAAGAACTGTAATTTCTGAAAGTAACAGCTTCTGTTTTTCCAATATTTAGTTGGAGGAAAAATCTGCTCATCTCGTACTGGATCTTGGATATGCATCCTAATGGTTTAGAGACAGTGCGAGGATGGAAGAGAAGAGGAGCTGAGGTAACAGCCGATACTGTCAGCATGCATGCTGAAATTGATCCATTGGTCATACTATTGTCAGTTCAATTATGTCATGGTATTCAATGCTATAAATTTACAGTTAAAAATAGAGTCTGAAACTGTTGTAAATTGTTGGGATTAATGTATAATTAGGCTTCTGAAATAACATTTCATAGCAACTCATTGAATAGATTACATTGTTGAAGTTAGCAATGTTTCCAGAATTTATATGACTATGTCCTAAAACTGTAGATAGTTTGCATTGTCATTAGTGGTCATCATTGAGATAAATCAAGCCACTCTAACTCTCTTCCCTTAAGATGCTTCTGTTTTTAACCCATCCTAATATTTCTTTCTGCAGTCCACTTCCAAGCTTCCTATGAAGCACCATAGAATGTTTCACGATGTTAAAGGTGCCAAAGAAATGCAGCATTTTACTTATACATATTAAAATTTGTTTTCTTCCTGTTGGATAGGCATCTTCTAACTCAGGAGACAACCATCTACATATTTCACATAGTTTTTAAATCTAGGGGCATAAGTAGCAATATGGGAGCAAGTGGACAGGCAGTGCCGAAATAGAAGAGCACAAGCTCTGAAGTCGAGTCACTGGTCTCAAAGCATTTAGTCTATATCTCTCTCCACAGATGCTGCCAAAACCTACTGAGTTTCTCCAGTATTTTCTATGTTTGTTTCAGATTTCCAGCATCTGCAATCTTTTTGTTGCATTTTACAAGTAGGGCATCACGACTGAACTGTGACGTGCCATTAGGGAGGGAATTCCAGTTATTTGACCCAACAACACTGAAGGAAAAGGAATATATTTCCAAGTCAGGATGGTGAGTGACTTGGAGGAGAACAGTCAGGTGGTTGTGTTCTCATGTATCTGCTGCCTTTGTCTTTCTAGGTGTAAGTGATTGTGGGTTTGAAAGGTGATACCTAAGGGACTTTGGTGAATTTCTGCAGTGCATCTTATAAATGGTACACACTGCTGCTACTGAGCATTAGTGACGGAGAGACAGAGTGTGGTTCCAGTCAAGTGGCTGCTTTGTCCAGGATAGTGTCAAGTTTCTTCAGTGCCATTGGACCTGCACCCAGGCAAGTGGGGAGTATACCATTTCACTCCTTACTTATGCCTTATAGGCAGCGTACAAGCGTTGGGGTGTCAAGACATAAGCTACTTGCTGCATGATTCCTAGCCTCTGACCTGCTAGTGTAACTACTGCATTTATATCGCTAGTCCAATTCAAGGGATGATTTTATTATATCTTATTGGAGATGGTCATTGCCTGGCATTTGTGTGATGTGAATATTACTTGTCACTTTTCAGCCCAAGCTTGGATATTATCCAGTTCTTGATGCACTTGAATGTCTGAAGAGTCATGTTTGGTGCTGAGTATTATGCTATCATCAATAACCATCCGATTTCTGATCTTATGATGGAGGGAAGGTTGCTCTTGAAGTAGCTAAGATGATTGGGCCTAGGATACTATCCAGAGGAACTTCTTCAGAGATGTCCTGGAGCTGAGATGACTGACTTCCAACAACCACAACCATCTTCCAGTGTGCTTTGACTTCAACCGGCAGAGTTTTTATCCTAATTCCTATTGACTCCAGTTTTGCCAGGGCTTCTTGATGCCATACCTGACCAAATGTGATCTCAACATCAAGGGCAGTCACTCTCATGTCACTGCTGAATTCAGCTCTTTTGTCCATGCTTGAACCAAGGCTGTAAAGAGGTCAGGAACTGAGTGGCTCTGTGAACATCATTAAGCATTTACTGCTTGATAGCACTGTTTGATGACACCTTCCGTCACTTTACTAAGATTGAAAGTAGACTAATGGGGCAGTAATTGACCAGGTTGGATTTGTCCTGCTTTTTCTCTACAGGACATATCTGGTTAATTTTCCACATTGTCAGGTTAATGCAATAGTGTAGCTGTTTTGGAATAGCTTGGCTAGGAGCATAGCAAATTTGGGAGTACAAGTTTTCAGTACTATTGCCAGAATGTATTCAGCATCCATAGCTTTACAGTATCAGTGCTACTAACCACTTATTGATATCCTGTGGAGTAAGGCAAATTGGCTGAAGACTGATATCTGTGATGCTGGGGACCTCTGGAGGAGGCAGAGATGGATCCTTTCAGCACTTTTTAGCTATATTAACTGTATTTAGCTTGTATTTTGATCAGCAAGCCATTAATGCTGCCTTCATACCTTAGCTGTATTTAAAATTCACAACTAACACTGTGCCAAACCAGACCTCAGGCAACAACTACTGAGTTTTGTGTTGAAGTTGAATGAGAAGCTCACAACAGGTCTGGTTACTTTTTGGAGGATTGGCAAGGGGGGGTTACTTTTAATCCAAGAGATATTGAAACTGTTAAAAATATTCACTGTGTCTGCACAGAAAACATCATTGAGCCTTCCTCAAAACAAGTAAAGGTTGTCGACCTATGAATTGAGTATTTACAGCATCTGAGTGATTCGCTCTCTTACCATGTGCTCTGTGCTTGTCATTTGTAAGTGTAGGAGAAAGTGAGAACCGCAGATGCTGGAGATCAGAGCTTAAAAATGTGTTGCTGGAAAAGCACAGCAGGTCAGGCAGCATCAAAGAAACAGGAGAACCGACGTTTCGGGCATAAGCCCTTCTTCAGCTAAGTGTAGTTAGTTTAAATTAAAATTAGGATAAATTTATCACTCAAAATGTGCAAAGTGCATTTTTTTCTGTCAACAAAACCAAAGTTTTTTGGAAAGAAAATGAGGACTGCAGATGCTGAAGATCAGAGTCAAAAGTGTGGCACTGGAAAAGCACAACAGGTCAGGCAGCATCTGAGGATCAGGACAGTCGATGTTTTGGGCATGAGCTCTTCATCAGGAATATGGGTGCTGGTAAGGGGACACCTCCTCCTACTGCTCCCGCCACCAAAACTTCACCTCCTATCACCGAACTATCATCTTCCAGACCAACAACAACCTCGTCACCTCAGGGGATTGCCCATCCATGGCCTACGACCTCATGGTCTTGGAACCCTGCACTGCCTGGTTCTCCCTCTTCTACCACTCAAAATTCACAAACCTTACTGCCCCGGTCGACCCATCATCTCCAACTGTTCCTGCCCCACTCAAATTATCTCCTTGTATCTTGACACTGTCCTGTCCCCCTTGGTCCAGGAACTTCCCACATACATTCGGGACTCCACCCATGCCCTCCACCTCCTCCATGATTTTCATTTCCTCAGCCCCAACCCCCCCATCTTCACCATAGACATCCAGTCCCTATACACATTCATCTGCCATGATGAAGGCCTCCAAGCCTTCTGTTTCTTTCTCTCCTGCCAACCCAACCAAAACCCTTCCACCAACACACCCATTCGATTAACGGAACTGCTCCTCACTCTCAACAACTTCTCCTTCAAATCCTCCCACGTCCTTCAGACCGAAGGGGTAGCCATGGGCACTCGCATGGGCCCACTTATGCCTGCCTCTTTGTCCAATATATGGAACAGTCCATCTTCTGTAGTTACACTGGCACCATCCTCCACTACATTCAGGTCTGTATCGGTGCCACCACATACTCACACAAGGAGGTTGAACACTTCATCAACTTCATGAACTGCTTCCGCCCTGACCTCAAGTTCATCTGGGCCTCCCTCTCCTTCCTGGATCTCTCCATCTCCATCTCCGGTAACCAACTTAACACGAACATCTACTTCAAATTCCCACAGATACCTGGACTACACTTCCTCTCAGCCCCCTCCTGTAAAAATGGTATTCCTTACTCCCAATTGAATTTAATTGAATTTATTGTCATGTGTACCGAGGCACAGTGAAAAACTTTGTCTTGCGAGCAATACAGGCAGATCACAGAGTTAAGTAGCATAGATAGTAAATAATAGGTAAACAGTGGCAAAAACTAAAACACAGGTACAGGCAAATGCTAAGAGTTTGTGAGTCCATTCAGTATTCTAACAACAGTAGGGTAGAAACTGTTTTGAAACTGGCTGGTGCATGTGTTCAGGCTTCTGTACCGTCTCCCGAATGGTAAAGGTTGTAGAAAAGCAATGCCAGGGTGGGATGGATCATTGAGAATGCTTGCGGCCTTTCCTTGACAGCGGGCCTGGTAGATGAATTCTATAGAAGGGAGGTTGGCCTTTGTGAGTGTCCGGGCCACGTTCACACTCTCTGTACCTACCTGGTACAGTTGCCATACCAGGTAGTGATACATCCAGACTGAATGCTCTCAATGGCACACCTATAAAGGTTGGCTAGGGTAATCGCCGTCATGCCAAATTTTCTCAGCTGCCTGAGGAAAAAGAGATATTTGTAACCAGTGCGTCCACATGAAGAGTCCAAAAAAGCTTGTTGTTGATGACCGCTCCCAGGAACTTGACACTTTCCACTCGTTCCATCTGTGTGTTGTTAATGTTTAGGGGGCATGAGTAACATCCCGCCGAAAGTCAATAATGAGTTCCTTGGTTTTGCCAGCATTGAAAGCTAGGTTGTTCTCAGTGCACCATTTTTCCAGGTCTTCCACTTCCCGTCTGTTTTGTCATCATCTGAGATTTGACCAATTATGGTGTCATCAGCGAACTTGTAAATGGCATTAATCTGGTATTTGGTGACGCAGTCATGGGCATACAGTGAGTACAGTAGTGGGCTAAGTACGCACTGCTGGGTGGCTCCAGTGTTGAGTGTTAGTGAGGATGAAATATTGTCCCCAGTCTTCACTGATTGTGGCCTGTGGGTCAGGAAACTGAAAATCCAGTTGCAGAGAGTGGGGCTTAGTCCATGATCAATAAGTTTAGTTATCAGTCTCGAGAGGATAATAGAGTTGAAGGCTGAACTGTAGTCAATGAGTAGGATTTTTACATAGCTGTTCTTGGTATCAAGATGTTCTATGGAGGAGTGAAGGGCAAGTGATATGGCATCTGATGTGGATCTGTTGGTCTGATAGGCAAATTGGGGGTGGATCAATAATAGTGGGGAGGCTGGAGTTGATTCATGCCATGACCAGCCTTTCAAAGAACTTCATGACCACCGAAGTTAGGGCCACTGTGCGATAGTCATTCAGACATTCTGCATGAGCCTTCTTAGGCACAGGGATGATGTTGGCCTACTTGAAACAGGCAGTGACAGAAGCCTGCTGCAGGGAGAGGTTGAAGATGTCCGAGAAGATATCTGCCAGTTGATCTGCGCATGCTCTGAGTGCACAGCCTGGCACTCCATCTGGTCCCATTGCTTTCCTTGGATTCACATGAAGGAAACCTGATCTGAACTCTGATGCAGTGACTGTTGGGATAGGTTCGTCAGGACTTGTCAGAATACGTGTGACCTGTCCGCCAAAATTCTGCCTCCGAATTTCCTCCACCTTCACTGCATCTGCTCCCAGGAAAAGTGATTCCACACCAGAACATCCCAGAAGACCTCCTATTTCAAGGACCGCAATTTCCCCCTGCACATCATCAACAATGCCTTCCAGCACATCTCCTCCACTTCCTATACCTCTGCCCTTGAACACCACCTCTCCCACCGCAACAAGGATAGAACCCCCCCCCCCAACGATCCTCACCTTCCAACCCTCTAATATCCAGATAAAGCACATTATCCTCCGCCATTTCCACCACCTACAATCAAGATATATTTCCCTTCCCAACCCTATTGGCATTCTGCAGAGACCATTGCCTCTGTGACTCCCTTGTTAGATCCACGTCTCCCCCCCACCAACCCACCCTCCAATCCAGGCACCTTCCCTTGCAAAAGATGCAAAACCTGCGCCCACACCTCCCTTCACCTCTACCCAAGGCCCCAAACGATCCTTCCACATCCGGAAGAGATTTTCCTGAACCTAGCACCCTCTAAGCTACATTCTCCCCACCCCCACTCTCCTATTTATCTCTCAGCCGCCTTCCCCTCATCCCCCCCAACAGTCTTGATGAAGGGCTTACGCCTGGAATGTCAACTCTCCTGCTCCTCAGATGCTGCCTGACCTGCTGTGCTTTTCCAGCGCCACGCTTTTCAACAAAGTGTTTTGGATATTGCTGTTCAGAACATGACCTTCCACTGGTTTATAAATTGAAGAATGAGGTTCAAAACCAAGATGTTTTACTAAACCTATATAAAGTTGTTTGATGCCATTGACTATGGTTCCTGGTTTCAGGCATTAGAAGGATGGAGGGCATTGGGGGCTGAGAAGCAGATGAACCAACACCTTTAATTTCTCTTCCTGGGAACATAACACAAGACAACATAAGATCCCATGATGTTGGGGGTTACAAGACAGATTTGGGATAAAAGGAGTTCTACAGGGATCAGTACAGGTTATTTAAAATATAAATGACTTCAATATGGGAAATGAATGTATTATCACCAAGTCTGCACATGACACAAAAATCGGTTGGAAGGTAAATAGTGAGGCTGACACAATGAGTCTACAGATGGATATAGACAGGTTAAATGAATAGGGAAAAATTTGGCAGATGGAGTATAACGTTGGAAAATGTGGGGTAATGCACTTTGCATAAAGAATAGAAAAACTGAATATTAATTATTCAGGGAAAGATGCAGAAAGCTCCAGCAAAGAGGTGACTTTGAGGTATGAATCACGAATAACTTAGTATACAAGTTCAGCAGATAATAGGAAAGGCAAATTTTATTTCACAGAAAATGGAGTCTAAAAATAGGGAGGTCTTGCTGAAACTATACAAGGCCACACCTGGAATACTGTAAACAGTTTTGGTCCCCTTATCTAAGGAAAGATATACAGTACTGGTATTGGAGGCTGTCAAGAGAAGGTTCACTAAATTGATCCTGGGCATTGAAAGATTATTTCATGAGGAGAGGTTGAGTAGGTTGAACCTTTATACTTTGGAGTTTTAGGAACGAAAGGTGACCTTATTGAAACAGAAAAGTTCTTAGGTGCTTGTCAAGGTGAATGTGGAGAGGTTGTTTCCCCTTTTGGGAATGTCTAGAACCAGAGGGTATAATCTCAGAATAAGGGTTTGCCCATTTCAGACAGAAGATTTTCATCTTTCAGAGGATCATCAATCTGTGAAATTCTTTACCACAGAGAGCTATCAAATATATTCAAAGTTGAGATCAACATATTTTTAATCAGCAAAGGAATCAGACGTCACCTAGATTAGATTACTTACAGTGTGGAAACAGGCCCTTCGGCCCAACAAGTCCACACCGACCCGCCGAAGCGCAACCCACCCATACCCCTACATTTACCCCTTACCTAACACTACGGGCAATTTAGCATAGCCAATTCACCTGACCCGCACATCTTTGGACTGTGGGAGGAAACCGGAGCACCCGGAGGAAACCCACGCAGACACGGGGAGAACGTGCAAACTCCACACAGTCAGTCGCCTGAGTCGGGAATTGAACCCAGGTCTCAGGCGCTGTGAGGCAGCAGTGCTAACCACTGAGCCACCATGCCGCCCACTACATGGAAAGCTAGTGAAGGAAAGAGTGATCAGATAAGTTGTGATCTCATTGAATGGTACAGCAGACTTTACGGGGCAAATGGCCTACTTATGCTCAGGTTTGCAGACGATACAAAGATAGGTAGAGAGTCAGATAGCATTGAGGAGGCAGGGAAGCTGCAGAAGGATTTGGATAGGTTAGGAGAGTGGGCAAATAAGTGGCAGATGGAGTACAACATGGGAAAGTATGAGGTCATCCACTTTGGTCGGAAGAATAGAGGCATGGACTATTTTCTAAATGGAGAGAAAATTCAGAAGTCTGAAGTGCAAAGAGACTTGAGAGTTCCAGTCCAGGAGTCTCTCAAGGTAAAATTACAGGTTGATGCAATGATGGCATTTATTTTGAGAGGGCTTGAATACAAAAGCAAGGACGTACTTCTGAGGCTCTATAAGGCTCTGGTCAGACCGCATTTGGAGTATTGTGCACAGTTTTGCCCCATATCTCAGGAAGGATATACTGGCCATGGAATGTGTTCAGAGGTTCATGAGAATGATTTCAGGAATGAAAAGAAACATATAATGAACATTTGAGACTCTGGGTTTATTCTCAATGGAGTTTAGAAGGATGATTAGATTAGATTCCTGATAGTGTAGAAACAGGCTCTTTGGTCCAACAAGTCCACACTCACCCTCCAGAGAGCAACCCACACAGACCTATTCCCCTATATTTACCCCTTCACCTAACACTACGGGACAATTTCCCATGGCCAATTCACCTAACCTGCACATCTTTGGACTGTGGAAGGAAACCAGAGCACCTGAAGGAAACCCACACAGACACAGAGAGAAAGTGCAAACTCTACACAGACAGTTGCCTGAGGTGGGAATTGAACACAAGCCTCTGGCACCGTGAGGCAGGAGTGCTAGCTACTGTGCCACCATGCCACCCACATGGGGGGAATCTAATTGAACATACAGAATACTGAATGGCCTGGACAGAGTGGATGTTGGGAAGATGTTTCCACTGGTATGAGAGACTAAGACCCGAGGGCATAGCCTTAGAATAAAGTGAAGACCTTTTCGAATAGAAATAGGGAGAAACTTCTTCAGTCAGACAGTTGTGAATCTATGGAATTCATTGCCATAGAAGAATGTGGAAGCCAGAACATTGAGTATATTTAAGACTGAGATAGATAGGTTCTTGAGTATCAAGGGGAACGGGGAGAAAACGGGAGAATGGAGTTGAGAAACATCAGTCATGATTGAATGGAGAAACAGATTCGTAGGGCTGAATGGCCTGATTTCTGCTCCTATGTCTTATGATCTTGGGTCCTAATTAGGAGTCAATTAGCTCAGTTGGCTGGACAGCTAGCTGATAATATAGACTAATGCCTAATATCCTAGGTTCAATTCTTCGAAGGACTCTTCTCCCCTCGCCTGAGGTATGATCTTCAGTAAGGCTGTGGTGACTTTACCTGATTAGCAGAAATTATGAAGTTCGTTCATTCCTCAATATCACAGACAAAATTAGAACAATGCCTTACACCGTCCTGGCTCTTTCTGCTCTGATACGAGTTAAAGGCCGGAACCGAAAGAGCGAGCTATTTTTCCTCTGGGACCTGAGCCGCCTGTGGGACTCCAGTAAAAGGTGGCGCCCGTTTCCACGGCAACGGCCGCGAGCTTTCAAACGGGGCCGCGTTCGAAACGGCCGCCGGCTGCTCCGCGACCGCCCGGCCAGCGGAACGAAGATTACTGTTTCACCTTTCGTTAGAGTCGGTGTTTTTGTAAGTGCGAGGACGAGTCGGCGCCCCCTGATCTGATTATTTCTGCAGCTCCAATGCGGAGTCCTTGGGACGGGTGGCGGGGAGGCCCGGAGCTGGCCGCTCGGTGGGTTCAAGTTCGTTCACCTCACGCCGTGGTTTGCGCCAATATCACCCGCTTTCGGCTTCAGAGCGATTGAAACTCGAGCTGCGTGGCACCGACAGCTTCTGGGTACGTCAGCACCATCCCCTTATACCTCAACCAAAAGCAAACATTGCTGGAGAAACTCTGTAAGCTTGGCAGCACCTGTGGACAGAGAAAGAACAGAGTCCACTGATCTTCTTCAGCACTGATAAAATAAATTGTTGGGATCTTCACTAGATTGATTCCAGAGATAAGGGGATTGATTGTCTTGAGAAGGAACAATTTATTTCTGAAATGCCCCTTAGATTTGTGCCACTACATCTTTAATGACCTGTCTGTTGATTTAGCAGTTCACTTTAACCAACTCTATCTACATTGAATTTAATTAGGTTTATTGATTATACACGCTCTCACCATTACAGTGAAAAGTCTACAAGTTGCCACTCACAGCACCAGCTTAGGTAAAAAGGTACCCAGGTACAGAACCTTGGTTAGAAATCAGAGAAGTAAAATAAAGTTAAAAAGCTAAACATAAAGTTGAAAAACAAAGAAGCACAGTTAACCGTACAACACCACAGTCCATAAGCGCCTAATCATGCAGGACTCATACTTTTCGCAAAGGGTGGATCTCACACCTTGCTTGCTGTCACTGGTTTGCAGCCTGATCCTACTACTGAAACCATCACCACCATCGGCTGCCTGCCTCTGCCTTTGTCACCGCTGCCATGAGCTGCTTTCTCCCACTCTCGCCACTAGCTGTCCTGATCTGCAGACTGCATTTTCCCTCTCTTGGCACTGGTTGCCCCAGGCTGCCTGGTTCTGCCAAAGCCATTTTCTTTCACTGCCAAAAAGAAGAAAAGACGAAGCTGAAAGAGAAAAGAAAGAAAAGGAGAAAGAAGAATGTGGCAGGTCTGGTGCTGGGGAGAGGATGGGTTCAAGAACCAGAATGCTGCCTATTCTGCAGCTGCCACCATCTTAATTTTTGCATTCTAATGTCCTCATAATGGCCCATATTTCAATTCAAAATACTAGTCCTAGACCCACTCCTCTCCCTCATACCGAACGTAAAATTCAATCTTTCATTATGGTCACTATTACCCACGGGTGCCTTCACTATGAGGTCATTAATTATTCCTACTGCATTCCATAATATTAAGTAAGGTGTGGGCTGATCTGTGGTTGGTTCCAAAAGTGCTGTTCTAAGACACTATACTCAAATAATTTTTTCATCTAGGCCAGCTTTGTCCATTTGTTTTTTTTTAAGTTGGGCCAAAGGGCCTGTTTCCACACTGTAGGGAATCTAATCTAATCTAAAAAAAAGTATAGAGATTTAATTTCCCCCATGACTATCATCAAGCCTTTCAATAAATTTTGCAGTATTCCTTCCTTGACGTTGCATGTTGCCACATAGTTACTGTTAGGAGACCTGTGCATCACTCCCACAAGAAACTTCTTGCTTTTATCATTTTTCACCTTTGCATGAAGGACTCTGTATCCTAGTTTCCTCAACCTGGGCCATTGCTCTCTACGCTAATTGTATCAAGAATTAACAAAGTGATGTCTCCCACCCTTCCTACCTTTCAGTCCTTCCTACAGGTCATGAACTTTTTAATATTCAAGTCCCAATCTATGTCATCTTCCAACCATGTCTCCATGGTGGTTAACAGGTCATAACCATTTATTTCTATTTGCTCTGTCTATTTGTCTATTTATTTGGAAACGCATGAATTCAGATACAAATCATTTGTTTATCCTTTTTTTTATTTTTGAATCTAGCCTTATGAGTTGATTTACTCTTAATTTGTACTTTCTGCCCCTTCCTGTGATGGCCTGATTATAATTTTCCATATTAGAGTCATAGAGATGTACAGCATGGAAACAGACTCTTTGGTCTAATTCATCTAAGCCAACCAGATATCCAATCCAATCTAGTCTCACCTGCCAGTACTTGGCCCATATCCCTCCAAACCCTTCCTATTCATATACCCATCCAGATGCCTTTTAAATATTGAAATTGTATTAGCCTCCAGCACTTCTTCTGGCAGTCCATTCCACATACGCTCTACCCTCTGTGTGAAAAAGTTGCCCCTTAGGTCTCTTTTATATCTTACCCCTCTCACTCTAAACCTGTGCCCTCAAGTTCTGGACCCCCCCGATTCTAGGGAAGAGAATTTGCCTATTTATCCTATCCATCCCCTCATGATTTTATAAACATCTATAAGGTCACCCCTCAGCCTCCAACACTCTAGGGAAAACAGCCTCAGCCTATTCAACCTTTCCCTATAGCTCAAATCCTGCAACCCGAGCAACATCCTTGTTGATCTTTTCTGAACCCTTTCAGGTTTCGAAACATCCTTCCAACAGGAAGGCGATCAGAATTGCATGAAATATTCCAAAAATGGCGTAACCAATGTCCTGTATAGCTGCAACATGACCTCCCAACTCCTGTATTCGATACTCTGATCAATAAAGGAAAGCATACCAAATGCCACCTTCACTATCCTACCTCCCTGCGACTCCACTTTCAAGGAGCTATGAACACTCAGAGGTCTTTTTGTTCAGCAACACTCCCTAGAACCTTACCATTAAGTGTATAAGTCCTGCTAAGATTTGCTTTCTCAAAATGCAGCACCTCAATTTATCTGAATTAAACTCTATCTGCCCCTTCTCAGCCCATTGGCCCACTGATCAAGATCCCGTTGTAATCTGAGGTAACCTTCTTCGCTGTCTACTACATCTCCAATTTTAGTGTCATCTGCAAACTTAATCTGCAAACTTAATTAGTAATTATCTTTCATCATTCTATAGTATCAGGAAAGGTTCCTCTGGTCTGGAAAATAGAAAATGTAATCCCACTATTTAAGATAGTAAGAAGCGAGAGAATGGAGAGCTACGACCTATTAGGTTGACATCAATAATAGTACATTATCTGCCCTTCCATCCTTAAAGTATTTTAATTAACTAAGTAATTACTTGGTTCAATTATTTATTTTCCTTTTTAATATATTTTGTCAACTTTACCACCAGTTCCTATACTATTTTAAATCTGAGAATTGGAATAGATCTTAATCACTTACGAGGTACTCTCCAAATAGGTTGTCGAGTAGGAACCAATTCCTACAGGGTGAAAAAATTATTTAAAAAACTAGGAAATGTTTCCTTTGCCTCCTCACACAATTTCCTTACTCACCCAACTCCCAGCATACACTGCTCAAGTCACATTCAATGCTAAGTCACACTCTGCCTTTATACACTCTGAGTTAGATTTGTTCCAAATGCTGAAAGAACAGTTTAAGCTGGATTTTTTAATTAACTTACTTCAGTTGCTCTCAAGTGGAGAATTTATATATCCCTGCTTAAACCTAGATGAAATTTAGAATTTAAATAGCTAATTACAGTTAAATGTTAAACATGAAATACAGGCAAAATTTAGATATTTAGAAAGATATTAAGATTCCTGTACTTACTGAACTCTCAGCATTCTGCTCAAAGATGCATTCAGTTGACAGCTTATTTGAACATGCACTTATAAACCTGGCAGTTTTCTCTTGACAAGAATATTGTATCACATAGTTTCTCATTCATCTTAAGGGTGTAGAATTTGAATCTGAAACTAATGCATTATGCTTAACTAAAGCCAGTTGAAAAGGTATAAAGACAAAGTTGGTTTCAGTAGGATAGTTGGGAAGACATTTCATAACCCTCACCAAAGAAATATCCTATGAGAAAGAAATACTGTCTGAGAAGAATGCATCTTCCATCACTAACAAAGAAAGCTAAGGATGATATCAAATTGAAAGGAAATACAAAGCTGCATAAAATAATAATGGGTGTGAGCATTGTGAAAACATTAGAAAACTGTGAAGGTTGTCTTAGAAAATCACAATATGAGAGTAAGAAATATAACCACAATTAAAGCTAAATAAGAAGCTTCAATAAATGAAAGATTAACTATTTTTCCATGGGACAAGTTTATTCTGCTTCAATAATACAGCAGTAAAATGCAAATCATAATGGTATCAATCAAAGAGAGACCAAGATATGAGTGAAGCAAGGGCAGGTTATGCACTGGGTCTCAATATCACAGTTGTGGCCCAACTTGTATTGTGGAGAAACTGGATATAGGTTTGCTCACTGAGCTGGAAGGTTCATTTTCAGACATTTTGTCACCACAGTAGCCACACATCTTCAGTGAACCTCTGGATAAAGCACTGCTGATGATTCCTGCTTTCTGTTTATATGTTTGGGTTTCTTTGGGTTGGCGATGTTATTTCCTGTGGTGATGTCATTTCCTATGGTGATGTCATTTCCTGTTCATTTTCTCAAGGGGTGGTAAATGGGCTACAAGTCAATATCTTTGTTGATAGAGTTTCTGTTGGAATGCCATGTTTCTAGGAATTCTCATGCATGTCTCTGTTTGGCTTGTCCTAGGATGGATGTGTTTTCCCAGTCAATGTGTGTCCTTCCTTTTCTGTATGTGAGGATACTAGTGAGAGAGGGTCATGTTGTTTTGTGGCTAGTTGATGTTCATGTATCCTGGTGGCTGGCTTTCTCCCTGTTTGTCCAATGTAGTGTATGTTACGGTTCTTGTGTGGTATTTTGTAAATGACATTAGTTTTGCCTGTTGTCTGTATAGGGTCTTTCAAGTTCATTAGCAGCTATTTTAGTGTGTTGGTGGGTTTGTGGGCTACTCAGACCCCTTGGCATCCATCCCCATTCACCCATTGTACTCTTTGCTACCTTCCCCCACCCTCCTCCCTGACCTATCCCCACCCCCACTCACCTATTGTACTCTATGCTACTTTTTCCCCATCCCCACCCGCCTCTCATTTATCTCTCCACTCTTCAGGCACTCTGCCTGTATTCCTGATGAAGGGCATTTGCCCGAAACATCGATTTTCCTGCTCCTCGGATGCTGCCTGAACTGCTGTGCTTTTCCAGCACCACTATATTTCAGAATTTGGTTTCCAGCATCTGCAGTCATTGTTTTTAGCCCATTTACTACCCCCTGGGAAAAAGAACAGGAAATGACATCAGCACAGGAAATGACATCACCAACCCAAAGAAACCCAAACATATAAATAGAAAGCAGGAATCATCAGCAGTGCTTCGTCCAGAGGCTCACTGAAGATGTTAGCTAGTATAGTGACGAAATGTCTGTAAACGAACCTTCCAGCACAGCGAGCAAACCTACATCCAGAACCTCAACCTGAGCTACAAATCTCATAAAGTGAAGACACTAAAACCTGCCTCGCTATTTTCAGGAGGTATATGTAATTATCAAATGCATATAATGTACATATCTCTCATTTATAATTATCTCTTAAATTCTTTCCACAGAAGAATTCAGTTATTTTTATGGAAATAGCCAACAGTTCAAATACAACTTTACATGAAATAGCTTTGAGTCAAGTTCATTAAAATCTGTTACATCATGGGTCGACTTACAGTGGATCTAATTGCTAAAAATAGTATCCATGTAAAGAACAGAAGAGATGAACCATTGGAACAATACCTAAAAAAATTGACTCATCTAAACTTTGCAAATAAGAATATTGATGAAATTGTAAGTTCATTTAATTGATTAAAGATAAGTTATATTCTCTGTTTTTAATTGTGTATATGCATATATAATCTTTAAACTACAGCATAGGAATCAGAACTGCTCTGTGCTTGATCACCACCAACCCCTTCACTACTTCCCCTCTACCTGCTGTCTCTTGTCCTCTGCTCATCAAGCTTTCAGTCATTGGAAACATTTTATTTAATCTTTACAGACTCTTCTAGATGTTAAACATTTCCATCAATCTTATCTTTAGTTTTCACTGCTGTAAGGCTTCTTTAGTTTATGCATATAGCTGTAATCACTTCTTCCCAGAGTTTTTCTAATAAATTTCTTTTATACCTTCTCCAAAGCTTTCACATATTTTCTTAAATTGTGGTGCCCATAAATGACAAGAAAACTCCAGGTGGGATTGAATTCTCTGTGCTTTGGAGGTGTGATACAGTAAACAATCTTAGATTAAAACTTTCATCTTTTATAATCGGATATGCTGGTTTCTGTTTTTGATATGTAAATCCCAGAACTTTTTAAAATTACATTCTCAAGATAGCTCAGCTTTTTAAACAATAGGTGTGAAGTCTGCCTGTGTCCCAATGCTATGGCAGACCGACAAACCCTCTGTATAGTTTTACATGGATTCGTGCAATTTTTGAGCAAAATAAAATGTAATTCTGCAAAAATATATTCATCCCATAAGCATACATGTGTGGGCGTGTAGGAGTGACAGATTGAGTGTGCATGTGAATGTGTGCGTATGGGTGTGAGTGTATATGTGTGTGTAAGCTTGGTTAAGTGTGTGTGTGAGTGTGATGGGCATTCTTAAAATTGCGTTTCCAAGTTCGTGTCATCTGCACGTTTTGAAGTTATGCAATATCCAAATTCAAGCTGTTAATGAATAGAGTATCAAAAACAGGCAGTGATCCTAAACTGTGTATCTTCCGTCAACCTGAATACCATCCATTTACCACAATTCGTTTTCCTATTCCTTAGTCAATTTTGTATCCATGTTGCTACTGCCCCTTTTATCCAATGTGCTTCAGTTTACTAGCAAGGCTATTTATTATCTTGTACTTTTTCAACCACCTTTTAGACGTCCAAAAATTTATCAACTGCTCTGCCTTCATCCACTCTCTGTTCCCTGACAAAAACTCAACTAATTTGGTCAAATACAATTTATCCTGAACAAATACATACTGGTTCTCCTTTATGTTTATCCAAGTTGCTGTTTCTTTTTCCGCAGATTATTGTTTCTAGAAGGATCCCAACCAATAAATTAACTTAAAAATCACACAACATCAGGTTATAGTCTAACAGGTTTATTTGGAAGCACTAGCTTTTGGAACGCTGCTCCTTCATCAGGTGGTTGTGGCACCTGATGAAGGAGCAGCACTCTGAAAGCTGGTGCTTCCAAATAAACCTGTTGGACTATAACCTGGTGTTGTGTGATTTTAACTTTGTACACCCCAGTCCAAAATCAGCACCTCCAAATACTAAACTAACTGACCAGTAATTGCCAGGTTATTCACTTCCTCTTTTGTGGCTAGCTAGTAGGTGAGTACTGCAACTTCATGTCTTTCATGTATGTGAATGCCATTTTGCTTGGCAAGAAATGGTGAGTGAAATTGCAAAGGAGTACAGTATGGTTAGCTACATGTGATTAAAAGTGAAAATACTGTTTACATCTGTTGAGTATTTTTTTCTAAAACTATGTTTGCTTTTCCTTTTGTTTCAGGATAACCTCTCGATATGCAAGAACCTGTCTGTTCTATATTTATATGACAACAACATCACACAGATTCATAACTTAGATTTTGCCATAAATCTCACCCACCTCTACCTGCAGAACAATAACATAACGCATATTGCAAATCTCTCCTCGCTGCAAAACCTCACTAAATTGTAAGCTAATCCTAGCTTTTGTTTTCTAAAATTAAAGTTGAAACAAAAATATAATGTGAATAATGGATTGTGATGAGCTTAGGTAAGAAAGAATTTGCATTTATATGTTTTTTTAATAACTTGAGGTGTTCTGATTACTTCAAAGTACAGTAACTGTTTTAATGTAGTGAAAAATAGAAGCCAATTTCCATGCAAAATGGTCTCAAACATGTGACTATGACCAAGTAGCGATTACTGAAAATAGATGTTGGGTGGAATACCAGACAAATTCACTTACGAACCTTAGATCACACAATTTCACAATATCGTTTCCCTAACTTCTAAATGTCTGGAAATTCCCACGAGATTTTGATGTGTGGGATTCAGGATCAGGCTGTAATGAGGAACATAGAATCACAGAGATATACAGCACAGAAATAGACCTTTTGGTCCAACTCGTCTATGCCAACCAGATATCCTAAATTAATTTAGTCCCATTTTCCAGCATTTGGCCCATATCCCTCTAAATCTTTCCTCTTCCTTTATTCATCCAATGCCTTTTAACTATTGCAATTGTACCAGCCTCCAACATTTCCTCTGGCAGCTAATTCCATACATGCACCACCCTCTGCATGAAACATTTGCTCTGGTCCCTTTCCCCTCACTTTAAACCTAGGGATGTTAGACAAGTGGTCTGACAACATAGAATCATTTAAGAGGTTGAGAGAGGTGGTGTGGAGGTGCATACCGTCGACATATAGATCTTATATATTTTTTCTTTTGGTAATAGTGCTGATGGATAGAATATAGGTGAATCAAGGAGGAGGTTGAGGGTAGATCCTATGGAAGTTATTCTGGCAGCTATGTGGTTAACTTAATGTTGCAATCCATGCCCGGGACCATGTTACAGGGCTCCAGTAACAGACAATGGTAGTGCACTGTGATAGGTTAGTTAAATCACTGGGAGATGAGCTAATGCTGAAGATGATGGTGTTATAATGTGATAGGTTAAATGTGATGGAGGAAACTAGTGTGGAAGACTATGATTAGTTTAGAAAGGCAAAGCAAGCCAGCATGATTGAGTATGCTAATGCCATCAAATAAGTGCAGGAAGAATAACTGTATAAATTGCAGGAGAACAAAGAGATTGTGGGGAGTTAGGAAGACATTTTTCTGGCTCCCCCCACTTTGATTTTGCAAGATGTTCTGCATCTCCTGGTAATTTTTTAAAAATAGAGCATTGAGTGAGTCTTCCACAACAATCCCTGACTTGCTTTCGCAATTATACTGTGAAGGGCTGATCACTTGTCTTGCTGACACCAAAGGGCAGATTTTTGTGGTGTCCAAATATGCGAACATAAGAAATAGGGGCCATAGTAGAATCTTCAGTCTCTTAAGCCTGCTCCATTATCCAAAAATATTATGGATGATCTGTCTGTGTTTCAAATTCCCATCTACCCTCGATAACCCTTATTTTTCCTATCTAACAAAGATCTATCCCCCTTAAAGACATTCAATCACGCACCTCACTGCATTCTGAGAGAGACAGGATTTCAAAGTTGTGTTATGTTCTGAGAAAAAAAGTCTCCTCAACTCTGTCCTCAGAGGATTACCACTAATTTTAAAATAATCTATTCTGAATAAAAACTGAAATAATTGCAGATGCTGTAAATCAGAAACAAAAACAGAAATTGCTGGAAATGCTCAGCAGGTCTGGCAGTATATGTGGAGAGAAATCAGAACTAATGTTTTGGGTGGAATAACCCTTCTTTAGAACTCAACCTGGGTCACTCAACTCGAATCGTTAACTCTAGTTTCTCTCCACAGATGCTGCTAGATCTGCTTAGCTTTTCCAGCAGTTTCTGTTTTTGTGACACCTTATTCCGAACTCACCCACATAAAGAAACATCCAACTTGACAAGACCATTCAGCATCTTATACTTTCCAATCAAGTCACTCCTCACCCTTCTATACTCCAGTGGAAACAAACCTACTCTTTATACTTTATTTTCATAAGAGAATCCACTCATTCCAGGTATCAATCTAGTAAAACTCCTGCGAACTGCCTGCATGCCTTCACAGCCTTTCTTATGTAAGATAACCAGAATTGATCACAGTATTCAAGATGTGGTATTACCAATGCTTTGCATAACTGAAGCATAACATCCTTATTTTTATGTTGAATTCCTCTCATAATAAAGGGTAACATCCCATTATCCTTCTTGGTTACTTGCTGTGCGCGTTCTAACTCTTTGTGATTCATACACAAGGACACCTAAATCACCTGCAGAATTCTGCAGTAGTTCTCAATTTAAGTAATAGACTTTTTAAAAATTCTTCCTGCCAAAATGAACTAGGTCACATTTTTCCACATTATACTCCACATGACAGATTTTTGCCCTCTCAGTCACGCTGCCTTTCTCCATCTACAATTTCCTTATTTCTTCTTCACACCATATGTTCTTACCTATCTTTGTGTTGTCTGTGAATTTAGCTAACATGCATTTGTTCCCCTCATCAAAATCATTGATGTGAATTGTTAAAATTTGAGATCCCAGTACAGAACCCTGTGGAATTCCACTATTCATTTCCTGTTTATCAGACAAAAATCCCATATGTACGTAATATTTTCTGCCAAGCAACCAACCTTTATCCTTGCTAATATATTATCCTGTATGCTATGCAATAACATTTGATTTGGCACCATATCGAATGGCTTCTGTGAATCTGGTGAAAAGCTTCTACAGGCTCCCCTTTATCCACAATCCCTTTAAAGAGCTCCAATAAATTGGTTAAATATGACTTCGTTTTGACAAAACCATGCTGACACTTGCTGATTACTTGAGTTTTTCCAAGTGCGCAGCTGTGATCTCCTTAATGATCAATTCAAACATTTTCAAGCTAACTGGCCTATAGTTTCCTATTTTCTGCCTCCTTTCATGCCTGATGGAACTTTTCCTGAATCTTGAGAATTTTGGATAATTAACATCAACTCATCTAGTACCTCATTAGTAACCTGTTTTAAGATCCTGGGATGAAATCTATCTGGACTCAGAGAATTGTCGACCTCCAATTCCACCAGTTTGTTTCATATCACGTCACTCATGATGATAATTTTGCTAATTTTCCTCTCTCCCTTCCACCTCCTGATTTACAGCTATTACTGGACTATTTTTGTATCTTCTATAGTAATACAGAATCAAGATATTTGTTCATTTCATCTGCAGTTTCCTTATTATCTGTGATTAATTCACTTCCCACTGTCTACAGAACAAACACTCATTTTGCTTATGGTTTTCCTTTTAAAATACCTGTAGAAACTCTTGCTATCTACGTTTACATTCTAGCTAGTTTAGTCTCTTACTCTAATTTCTTCCTCCTGATTTAGTCATTCTGTTATTTTTTAATATTCTTTTAAATCCTTTGACCTGCCACTCATCTCTATTCCTGATGAAGGGCTTTTGCCTGAAACATCGATTTTCCTGCTCCTCGGATGCTGCCTGAACTGCTGTGCTTTTCTAGCACTACTCTAATCTAGACTCATCTTTGTGCAGTTATGTGTGCGACAATCTCTTGGTTGTTCCAAGGGCCTCAGCTCATAATGTGGGAGCCACAGATTGATATAATGGATTGAAATGTGGAATGAAGAGTACATATAAGGTTGTATTAGTATAGATGTGCCGTGGAACATTTGAGGCAGTGTGGTTCAGGTATTGGAGTTACCAAAGGGTCATGAAGGATAAGTTGGAGGCATGAGCTAGCATGGAGAGCCACAGGGATACGAGGAGTGGATGGGAGGGATGAGTTGGCAAAATATGAGGCAATATCGAGTGATTTGAGGAGCATGAATTGACACAGAGGAGCCACAGAGGTTGAGTGAGGGTGATAAGAGTTTGTGAAGATTATGAGGGCTAGAGGGCCTAATAGCATCTGAAACAATGACCATGCCACCCTGGCTGCACCCAAGCTTACTTCAGATCTGGATCTGAAATCACTGTGACCAACTATGATCTGTCTCCATGTTCCCGAGAGCAAAAATTGGCTTTAATTGACCTTTCATCTGAGATTAATTTGCCAGATCAGGAAATTTCTCCACTCAAACCATTCACCTTGGTTGCAAAATTCAACTCCTCTAGAATCTTTCAATTCATTGTGGCATCTAAGAATTCTCTGTCTGCAATATACTCCTTTTTTACAGGAATGCACTGATTTTTATATGTAGGTATCTAGGTGGCAATTGTATTTCTGTGGTGGAAGAATTGGAGGGATTAACAGAGCTCCGAGAATTGCATATAGAGAACCAGCACCTTCCTCTTGGAGAGAAGCTGCTCTTTGATCCTAGGACTCTGCAATCTCTAAAAGTAAGTAGCATTTGATACTAACTTTCTTAGGTTTAACAAAGTCTCTGATATTGTGGAACCATGTAGCTTAAAGAACATCATTTTTTTATATAGTAGACAGATGTAAAATCTAATGATTTCACATTTAATCTGAACTCAAATCAAAAACTTGTGAAAATATGCAGCTGAATTGAATATACCCCAGCAGTGAGTTTGGAGGGAGGGCGTATTTAATCAAGCAGGAGTTATGGAGTGGATATCCCACTGCCTTTGTGGCTCCATCCAGTTAAGTCTGGGCAGGAAGACTCATTAACAGCTTTCCTGCCTGGACACTAATTAAACTCACTTGAAGGTCTCCTCCTGTTGCCTTCAGATTTGAACCATACAGGAAGCCTGAAAAGCAAACCTCAGCTCCCAGGAGGGTCCTTTGTTCAAAGGCACTTGAGTGCCTGATTGAGAGACCTGACATCAGGGAGGAATGGCATGCTGAAAGTCATTTCCTGCCCTTCCCTCTGACTGCCGTTTTCATCCCAGCCAGGAAGCCCCTCCTCATGACCCCCATCACTCACCTGCAACCTGAGTCCCTCCAGTATCCTGCATTTTTGGAGGGTTCATTGTTGGCAGCTGCCACCACTCCTGAAGATACTGGCGGGCACTGGAGCACTGCTAGCCTCTGACTGGGGTAGGGGCTAGAGTGCATTATTCCCCTTCCTAAAAATTGTTTTGATTACATTTTATAAGCTTATCATAAAGCTTTTAATTTTGTGATGTTGGATCTTTGAAAAGATTTCACTTGTTATTCTGATTAATTTGGTTTAATTTGTTTCAATGAGAGTAGATCTCCAAATTGTATGACTCTTCTGGCACAGTGGTAATCTCCTTACCTTTGAGCCAGGAGGCTTGGATTTAGGTCCACCTTAGGGAAGCAATGGCTTAGCAGCATTATCGAAGGATTGTTAATCCAGAGGTCCATGTAATGTGCTGGGGACTGGGGTTTGAATCCTGCCACTGCAGATGGTGGAATTTGAAATCAATAAATACCTGGAGTTAAGAGTCCAATGATGGCAATGAATCCATTGTTGATTGTCAGGAAAAACCCATCTGGTTCACGAATGAGCTTTAGGGAAGGAAACTGCCATCCTTACCTGGTCTGGCCTATATGTGACTCTAGACCCATAGCAATCTTGTTGATTCTTAACTGCCTCTGGGCAATTAGGGATGCACAATAAATTCTAGCCGAGCCAGTGATGCTCACATACTTTGAATGAGTAAAAAAAACTTGCTCAAGAGGTGCATAATAACTTTTTTGAACAAGTTGCTTTGGAAATATCTATATTCCCCTGGCCGAAGTGGCCATTAACAGGTCCAGGTTGTGGTGCTTGTCCAGCCTTACTCTCTGTCTCTCTCGTGGCTACAGTGATGTCAGGGAGTCTCTGGAAAGAAGCAAGGAGTATCCTCTAGTGCTTTTGAGGCCTTCTGCAACATGAATGCTGGGGAGATGGGTATGCATCACTGACTTAGGATATGACCTTTTAATTAAAAGTTAAGAATTTTTTTACAGTAACTAGTGCTCCTCTCATTTGAGATGACTGTTTATTCGTGCCAAAAATAAACAGATCTCCAATCTCTCTGCTTTAAGGGGGTTGGTTAGCTCAGTTGACTGGTCAGCTGGTTTGCAATGCAGAATTATACCAATGACATGGGTTTGGTTCCCGCTAAGGTTACCATGAAGGACTATCCTTCTCAATCTCCCACTTTCCCTGAAGCACAATCTGAAGAGTGCGGTGCTGGAAAAATACAGCCTGAAGAGTGTGCTGCTGGTAAAGCACAGCCTGAAGAGTGTGGTGCTGGAAAAACACAGCCTGAAGAGTGTGGTGCTGGAAAAACACAGCCTGAAGACTCTGGTGCTGGAAAAACACAGCCCGAAGAGTGTGGTGCTGGTAAAGCACAGCCTGAAGAGTGGGGTGCTGGAAAAACACAGCTTGAAGAGGGTGGTCCTGGAAAAACACAGCCTGAAGAGTGGGGTGCTGGAAAAACACAGCCTGAAGAGGGTGGTCGTGGAAAAACACAGCCTGAAGAGTGGGGTGCTAGAAAAACACAGCCTGAAGAGGGTGGTCGTGGAAAAACACAACCTGAAGAGTGGGGTGCTGGAAAAACACAGCCTGAAGAGGGTGGTCGTGGAAAAACACTGCCTGAAGAGTGTGGTGCTGGAAAAACACAGCCTGAAGAGGGTGGTCCTGGAAAAACACAGCCTGAAGAGTGTGGTGCTGGGAAAACACAGCCCGAAGAGTGTGGTGCTGGTAAAGCACAGCCTGAAGAGTGGGGTGCTGGAAAAACACAGCCTGAAGAGGGTGGTCCTGGAAAAACACAGCCTGAAGAGTGGGGTGCTGGAAAAACACAGCCTGAAGAGGGTGGTCGTGGAAAAACACAGCCTGAAGAGTGGGGTGCTAGAAAAACACAGCCTGAAGAGGGTGGTCGTGGAAAAACACAGCCTGAAGAGTGGGGTGCTGGAAAAACACAGCCTGAAGAGGGTGGTCGTGGAAAAACACTGCCTGAAGAGTGTGGTGCTGGAAAAACAGCCTGAAGAGGGTGGTCCTGGAAAAACACAGCCTGAAGAGTGTGGTGCTGGGAAAACACAGCCTGAAGAGTGTGGTGCTGGTAAAGCACAGCCTGAAGAGTGTGGTGCTGGGAAAACACAGCCTGAAGAGGGTGGTCCTGGAAAAACACAGCACTACACTCTTTAGGCTGTGTTTTACCAGCACCACACTCTTCAGGCTGTGTTTTTCCAGCACCACACTCTTCAGGCTGTGCTTTACCAGCACCACACTCTTTGGGCTGTGTTTTTCCAGCACTACACTCTTCAGGCTGTGTTTTTCCAGTACCACATTCTTTGGGCTGTGCTTTTCCAGCACTACACTCTTCAGGCTGTGTTTTCCAGCACCACACTCTTCCGGCTATACTTTACCAGCACCCCACTCTTCAGGCTGTGCTTTTCCAGTACCACACTCCTCAGGCTGTGCTTTTCCAGCTACCGCACTCTTCAGGCTGTGTTTTTCCAGCACCACAATCTTCAGGCTGTGTTTTTCCAGCGCCGCACTTTTCAGGCTGTGCTTTGCCAGCACCCCACTCTTCAGGCTGTGCTTTGCCACCACCACACTCTTCGGGCTGTGTTTTTGAAGAGTGTGGTGCTGGTAAAGCACAGCCTGAAGAGTGGGGTGCTGGAAAAACACAGCCTGAAGAGTGTGATGCTGGAAAAGCACAGCCCAAAAGAGTGTGGTGCCGGAAGAGCACAGCCCAAAGACTGTGGTACTGGAAAAACACAGCCTGAAGAGTGGGGTGCTGGAAAAACACAGCCTGAAGAGTGTGGTGCTGGAAAAGCACAGCCTGAAGAGTGTGGTGCTGGTAAAGCACAGCCTGAAGAGTGTGGTGCTGGAAAAACACAGCCTGAAGAGTGTGGTGCAAGAAAAACACATCCGGAAGAGTGTGGTGCTGGGAAAGTACAGCTTGAAGTGTGTGGTACTGGAAAAACACAACCTGAAGAGTGTGATGCTGGCAAAGAGAGTGGTGCTGGAAAAACACAGCCCAAAGTGTGTGGCACTCGAAAAATACAACCTGAAGAGTGTGGTGCTTGAAAAGCACAGCCTGAAGAGTGTGGTGCTGGAAAAACACCACCTGAAGAGTGTGGTGCTGGAAAAGCACAGCCCAAAGAATGTGGTGCTAGAAAAACACAGCCCGAAGAGTGTGGTGCTGGAAAAGCACAGCCGAAAGAGTGTGGTGCTGGTAAAGCACAGAGTGAAGAGTGTAGGGTGTTGGTGGACACCGCGTGCTCCTTCTCCAAGGACACCTGGGCCCTAACGTAACCGCGGAAGAGGGGCAGGCAGTCGGCCCTAACGACCCCCTCCACGGCCCGCTGCCTGGACCTGTTTATGGCCAGTTTGGCCAGGCCCAGGAGCAGACCCACAAGGAGGTCTTCAGACCTGCCCTCCCTCCTTCGCACCGGGTGCCCGAAGATCAGGAGCGTGGGACTGAAGTGCAACCAAAAGCAGAGGAGGAGGTTTTTGAGAAAATCAAAAAGGGAGTGCAAACGCCCACACCCAATATACACGTGGTCCACAGACTCCACAGCACCACAGAACAAGCAGTTGTGCTGGGAGTCCGTGAACCACCGCAAACTGCGGTTGCAGGGGACCGCTGCGTGCAACACTCATATCTATCAGCAAGGGTTCCCTGATTGGACCAGAATAAAAACCCCAATTAATGCACTCATATTCTATGAGATCCACCTGGTTGATCTTGTTGTAATTTCAACATTCCTCTGAGTCTGAGGACATGGGCTAGTTCTTATTTTTTCTAGCTCGTCCTGGGGTATTTCAGCACCAGGTCAGTTTCCTCCAATTCTGCCTTTTATGTGGGGGGTGCACAATCACCTCTTGCACTCAGAGTGTCTCTGAAGAAATTCACTTTCCTCTTCAGACAACAAAGCTAACGACATGCGCCATGCCTATCTCAGATTCCGAGGTACCTTAACACATGAGAGGGAGAACCCATGAGTTCCATAACAGTTAGAAAGGCAGTCAAGGAGGCGGGCATTTTACTCCCCCCGCCCCCCAACCCCCCGCCCCGCTCTGTTTGCAAGTTTGTAACTTTAATATATTCCATGTGCTTCTTCAGGACTGTTGCACCTACTCAGATGTTATACATCACTGGATCTGACCACACATTGAGCATGCCTCTTACTCATGCAGGACCATTCCTATGGTTCCTGAAGTAAGCTGTCTTTCTTGCTTAGCAGAGCATTGTGTCCTGCATTGGCATTCCTGATGCCGTTTCACACTCCACCCCCCCCAGGTCCAGGAAGATCAGATTTAATCTGGTGCAGAGTTTTCTTCCCATTAACAACTCTGCTGGAAATTCAACTTTAGGAAATACTCAAATGCCCTGCTGGTAAACAGTGATCCATTATCTGTGTCCAACACTTCATATATGGCAAAAGATGTGTGCAGTTTTTCTAGTATCAATCCTTTGTATGATGAATGAACACTATGCACATCTAGCCACTTTGAGTGGTCATCCACAATGATTAAGAACATTGAGCCCATGAAAGAGCCTGTCTAGTTGACGTGTAGCCAAGTCGTGGGTTCACCCGGACAGTCCCACAAAATAGAGAAGTAACTGGCTGTACGTTTTGTCCTTTTTGGCATTCCAGGCAATGCCCCACCAATATAGCTCTATCTGCATCCAGTCCTGGCCACCAGACATAAGTTCTTGCCACCATCTTCATTTTAGAAACTCCTGGATGACATTAGTAAAGTTCAGGACAAAGATGAGGAGAAACTTCTTCACCCAGAGAGTGGTGGCTGTGTGGAATGCACTGCCCCAGAGGGCAATAGAGGCCCAGTCTCTGGATTCATTTAAGAAAGAGTTGAATAGAGCTCTCAAGGATTGTGGAATCAAGGGTTATGGAGATAAGGCAGGAACAGGATACTGATTAAGGATGATCAGCCATGATCATATTGAATGGTGGTGCAGGCTCGAAGGGCCTAGTCCTGCACCTATTGTCTATTCAGCCAGTGTCTGGAGGTGACCTTTGCTCGGGACAATCATTCTTGTTATACATAATAATATGCTGTAGTCTTCAGCAATTTGGTCTCTCCGAGTCCAAAAAGGTTTCAATTCTGGTTGTGATGACCCTTTTGGTTTCCCCCATCACTACCAGCTGTTTTAGTTTTGCTCGGACCAGATATTTCTGGCATTGTCAGCTGTGACTGGAAATGTGTCCAGAAAATTTAAAATCATTATGGACTCTTTCAGTGGCAGTACCACTGGTGGTGTACCTGCCAGCGGGATGCAGCTCAATACATCCTCATTTGCTACTTGTCCTCCAGGATGGTGTTCTAACTTGTAATTATATGCCCTTACTATTAGAACCTATCACTGAATTTGGTTTGATTCTGTGCATGACATTGCCTTGTCCTTTTTAAATAGACCTAGTAGGGGTTTTCTGGTCTGTTTTTATTACAAATTTACATATGTAAAGGTATTGGTGGAACTTTTTGACTCCAAAAATGACTGTCAAACTTTTCTTCTCTATTTGGGCATTGTAACGCTCTTCTTTAGTCAAAGTCCTGGATGCAAATGCTATTAGACATTACTCTTCATTGGGGCACCAGTAACCAGTGAGCTAAAACTCCCCCATGATCGCTTGAGAAGATGATAGCTGTTTCTTGACTTCCCTGAAAGCTCTGGCTTGGCTACATGACCATTTACAAGGCTGACCCTTTTTTTAAAAGTTGATGCAAAGGTGCCAGGATGGAGACTGGGTTATGTATGAACTTTCCATAATAGTTCACATCACCAAGGAAAGACCTAAGCTCCGATACTGATGTGGGAGCAGGGGCATCTTTGATCGCCCTCACTTTACTTTCTAATCGGTGTAATCTAGTCCTATTGATTCTGTAGCCCACATAGATCACTTGGGGTGCCTGGAATACAGATTTTTTTCCTTCCTAAGGCATAGGCCTGCCTGGGAGTTACATTTAGGACCATGTCCAAGCTCTCTTAAGTGCTCCTTATGGTCCTCCCTGTTATCGACATGTCATCTAAATAAATGGTGACCTGGGGTAGACCTTATAAACTGTCCTCCACTGTGCACTGAAAAATTGCACAGGTTGCCAGTCCCTCAACTGGCAGTCTCATATACTGGTACAAACCCTTATGGATATTAATTGCGGTTATATTTCTGGGAATCCTCTAGGCATGGCTTATATACAGCCCCCTCACCCCCGCTAACTTTGCATTTTAATCCACTAAGTGAGGTATTGAGCATTTATCGAAAAGCATTTTAGTGTTTGTTTAAAATCCCCACAAAGGCAATCCTACCTGCTGGGCTCCAAAATTGATATGACTGATGCTGCCCATTCTGCAAACTGGACTGGTTTGATGATTCCTTTGCTTTCCAGCTTTCCATTTCTGCCTGTACATTTGTCTGTAAGGTAATTGGTTCTGGGCGGGCCTTGATGAATCACAAAGTTGCTTCCTGGTCAACATGCAAGGTGGCCTTGACTCTTTTGATAGTCCCTAGACCTTCTTGAAAATCTTCCAGGTATTTCATTAGGACTTCACTCAAACAGCCATTTTCTAATTGAAAAATATCAAGCCAATCCAAGTGAATCTTTCTCAAACAATTTCATCCCATCAAGTGTGGCCTCTTACTGCAATCAGTGGTAACTGAATTGGAACCAAAGTTGTACTCTTAATCTATGAAGGTTCCCTGGAATAGGTTCTCAGTCTGGCTGAGGTCTTGCTCAAACTAAAGGGTGGAGTCCAGAGTGAATTTTGTTAAATGCTGGTCCTGTGATCACTGAAAAGGCCGCACCAGAGTCCACCTGCATTAGAACTGGGAATCCATTTAACCAAATGTTTATATTGATTGGTTCCGATTTGGATGTTGCTAAGCAATTTAAGTGTTCCAAGCCAGATGTAGATGGGCTTTCCAGGCAACGTATTCTGCTGGATACCAGCCTATGAGTTGTCTTACTCAATCTAGTACTATTGGGAATCTGTTGCAGCAACTACAATGGCTTCTAGCCCGTTTCCTGAAGAAAATGTTAATTGTTTGGCTAAGGCTTGGCCTTGTTTTGGGGTTTTGCTTTGGGCTGACATAGAGTCCAAATGTTCAGCATATGTCTTGAGTGAGGCAATCCAGTTGCCTTTACTCAAGTGGTGTTTCCCCAAGCTCAAGCGGACTGAGGGCAGGTGAGGGCAGAGCTGCGGACGTGATCTATATGGACTTCAGTAATACGTTTGATATGGTCCCTCATGGTAGACTGGTTAGCAAGGTGGAGACTGAAGGCCTGTAACCAGAGGTGTGCCACAAGGATCACTGCTGGGTCCATTGCTTTTCTTCATTTATATAAATGATTTGGATGTGAACATAAGAGGTATAGTGTTAGTACGTTTGTAGATGACCCCAAAACTGGATGTGTAGTGGACTGGTGAAGAGGGTTATCTCAGAGTTACAACAGGATCATGATCAGGTGGGTGAATTGGTCAAGGAATAGCAGATGAAATTTAATTTAGATAAATGTGAGGTGCTACAATTTGGAAAAGCAAATCAGGACTGGACTTGTACACTTAATGGTAAGGTCCTAGGGTGTGTTGGTGAACAAAGAGACCTTAGAGTGCAGGTTCATAGATCCTTGAAAGTGGAGAGTCAGATAGATAGGATAGTGAAGAAGGTGTTTAATATGCTTTCCTTTATTGGTCAGAGCATTGAGTATAGGAGTTGGAGGTCATGTTGCGGTTGTACAGGACATTGGTAGGCCATTTTTGGAATATTGTGGGCAATTCTGGTCTCCCTGCAACTGGAAGGATGTTGTGAAACTTGAAAGGGTTTAGAAAAGATTTGCAAGGATATTGCCAGGATCGGAGGATTTGAGCTATAGGGAGAGACTGAATAGGCTGGGGCTGTTTTCCCTGGAGCGTCAAAGGTTGAAGGGTGACTTTATAGAGGTTTATAAAATTATGAGGGGCATGGACAGGGTAAATCGACAAAATCTTTTCCCTGAGTTGGGAGAGCCCAGAACTAGAGGGCATAGGTTTAGGGTGAGAGGGGAAAGATTTAAAATGGACAAATGGGCAACTTTTTTAACGTAGAGGGTGGTGCGCGTATGGAATGAGCTGCCAGAGGATGTGGTGGAGGCTGTATGATTACAACATTTAATAGGCATTTGGATGGGCGTATGAATAGGAAGTGTTTAGAGGATATGGGCCAAGTTGTGGCAGATGGGACTAGATTAATTTAATTTAGATTATCTGGTCGGCATGGATAGTTGGACTCAAGGATTTATTTCCGTGCCTTACATGTATATGATTCTATGACTTGTGAGGTAGTCCAATTCCAACTCGATACCCTGCAACTCATCTGCTTCACTTACTGCATTTTCCAATGATAAAGCCGGTTGTAGAGCCTGATTGACGTCCAATTGGGCTTTAGGTAGTCATCCCTTCTGCAGTGTTATGTCATTAACCCCACATACCAAACAGTTTCTCAGCATCTCATTAAGGTTTAAACCAAAGATCAAATTCTGCCAGTCATCTTACCATCGGCAAAAATTCCAGTACGAGCTCTCCCATTCTCAAATTGCTGAGTAAAACCAATAGTGTCTCAGAATTAGAATAGGCTTGGGATTGTCATATTCCTTAACTAAATCTGTCAACTCTTGAAAAGTTTTAGTACCTGATGCCTCAGGGAAAGTTAGGCTCCTAATAAGTGAAAAAGCTGCAGGTCCACAAGCTGCCAGGAAAATTACTTACTGCTTTTCATCTGCCCCAACGTTATTCATCCGGAAACATGATGCATTTTTCCACGTACTGGGCCCAGTCTTCAATAGCAGGATCAAACAAGTCAAGTTTCTCAAATATGATGCCATAAATGTTTACCCCAACTTAAAGACAATTGTTGCAAGCCAGTTTCTTCAGGAATGTGCTTTATACTTGTCACCACTAAAATAATTCCACAGAGACTGGTATCCTGTCATCAAGTCACTCTTTATTTTCATATGGAGAGTGCTTGGCATTGATCCGGCTCCCTCAGAGCCAACTGTCAGAGTGAACAGAACGTCTGACACTCCTTTTTATATTCTTTTTTCTTTACACTCCTTTTTGTATCTGTCAGTCAGGGTTCCGTGATTGGTGCAGATTAACAGCCCCAATCAGGGACTTCATTTTGTATGAGATCCACCTGGCTGACCTCATAACAATCACAACAGCTACCTTGTTAAAAATCACACAACACCAGGTTATAGTCCAACAGGTTTAATTGGAAGCACACTAGCTTTCGGAGCGACGCTCCTTCATCAGGTGATTATGGACACCTACCTTATATGTCTTTCTTGGCCGTACAATCTTAAATGCCTTCCTCCATTGGTGCTGTCTGATGCTGGCCTTGCAGCTTCAATTGTCCTCATTTGCTTCTCCAAAGCTTTTGGAAAATTGGATATCTAAGGACCATTGATATTTAATCAAGTGAACTGTGTTAAAAAGCAAGTAATGATATCAAAACTGAATATCATATGGAAACAGTTTTTTTCATTTGTGCATTGCCGTGAGCAATTAACACTAAACAATTAGCCCTTAATGATCTGGTTTGAAGATAATATTTTTAAGCCCAATACTATACCTACCCAACCCCATTGGTAATCCTTGCTCTTCTTCTGCTCCCCTCCCTGCAGCACAGTTCAACAAAGACAATCACTCATGTCAAACACTGTTGCTCAGAGCTGAGTTGTTCACACCATCTTTCAACAAACACGAATTGGGTGCTATGTGTGTCGCATGTGTTACTGAATTATGGTTGAAGATAGGATTAATTTCAAAAAGCATTACAGAATGAATATTCACGAATGTAAATATAATACAAGTAGGAACCCACCACAGGACAAGATGCCCCACCACAGCAACAACTTAATTTTTTATTCTGAATCAGCCATTATGATTTCATAATTTTGGTTCCCATCTGATTAATTCATTCAGCTTGCCACATTTCCCATTAGCAGAGTCTTTATGAAATTCTGCCAAGGGAGTGTAATTTTTTAAAAGCACTCCATCCATTTATTTTTACAAATAATGATAAAAGACTGATTTTCTGACAACTTTTTAGGAGGTAAAAATGACACCTGTAAACCGTTTGAAATGTATTTATATTCCACTATGTATACTTGGAATCGCTAAGAGCCATTATTCGCCACAAAATACTTGTCATAAAATCATTAATATTGATGTGATTGTATTCACCTGTATTGATGTAATTATTGTAAATTAAAATGGAACCAATATAGACAATAAGAGATAAATTAAGAGTGATAGGAAATTTTTATGTTATAACATCTATAGTTCTTTTTATTTATATAGAAATCCTTGTGTGTTTTGAATATCAAGAAGAATAATATTGATGAGATCAAAGAATTGGCTTGTCTTGGGAACCTGACTCAGTTTATAGCTGAAGACAATCGTATTCAAGATATAAAGGTAATCCTATTTCAAAAGCATACTTTTAAGGAAGTCTCCACATATCGTTCTTTATTCCCAGTTTCAAAAGTCAGGAAGCAAACCATAATTAGGCCTTTATATCTTTCAGATAAGACTTTAAACTGAGGCCCTGTCTACTCTCAGGTGGGCATAAAATAAAATGATGTTCTTTAAATGAATGGAAGAAAATTTTCCTTTATATCCTGGCAAATATTTATCTTTCAACAAATATCACTAAAGTGGACTTCTGTCTTTGTTGTTAGTATGAATTTAGAGTGTCATTGAAATTATATTTATTCATTGATGGGATTGCTGGTAATTGTTGCTTATCCCTCGTCACTCTTAAACAGCGTGGCTTGCTGGACAATTTCAGAAGACATTTAAAAGTTTAGATTCATATTTGGGTCAGACCAGGCAGATTTCCTTCCCAAAGAGGCACAGAGACCCACATGGGTTTTTATGTTTGATTATTGTTTCATGGTCACCATTAACAAGACTTTCAATTGTATTTGAATTCCACCAGCTTCTGTGATAGGATTTGAACCCATGTCCCCAGACCATAAACCTGGGCCTCTGAATTACTCATTTCATGCCATTACAAATAATCATCACTCCCCTCCATAAATCCATAAAATAAGGGCAAAAGTAAAACGTTCAACCCATCGACTCTGCTCCACCATTCAACAAGGTCATGGCTGACCTAAATAATCCTCAACTCCTACTCTTGCTGCATTGCCTATAGTTCAAGAGTAATTACTTTTGCAAAGTACGTCATTGGTTGTAAAGTCCTTCTGGACATATTGAGGTCATGAAAGATGCTCTTTAAATTCGAGACTTGCTACTATTCTTATTTGGTAATATTTGATTTCACCACTTTTAAAAATTACATACAAAATTGGTTAGACAACAGAAGGTCCATTAGCTATTCCCTCTCAACTGTTCTTTCCCACAGCTCTGCAATTTTTTTTCTCTTTGGATGTTTGTCCAATTCCCTTTACAACAGCCTCCATCATTCTGACTTTCCCTCTATCAGCTGTGTTCAAACAAAAACTTTTCCTCATGCAATATTTGGTTCATTCCAATTATCTTTGATTTCTGCCTCCTCTGCCAGTGGGAATAGTTTATCTATATTTATTTTAACTAGATTCCTCATTATGGGCAGAAAAGGACCAGCTGCTCGTTCAAGACTGCTCCAGCCACAATGATTGTGGACCAGGCACTTCATAGAATCATTGATTGATAATAGCCATTCCTGTGCGGGGTCTGCAATTCACTTAGTGCCAATTCCTCATTTTTACCTATAGCCCTGCAATTGTATTCCTCTTCAGATAATGAAGCAATTCTCTTTTTAAAACATTAAATGAATCTACTACCACCACATGTTCAGGCAGATCCTAACGACTTAGGTGAAGAAATGTTTTGTTATGTTGCTGCAGCTTCATTTGCCCTTCTTAAATTGGTGTCCTCTGGTTCTTGAACCATATATCAATTCACCACTTTTTCCCTCACTGCTCTGTCCATCCCTTGTACGATTTTGAAAGGCTTCATCAATTCTTATTTTAACCCACTCTGCTGTAAGGAGAACAGCTCCAGCTTCAATCTGTTCAAATAATTGAAGTTCCTCTTTGCTAGAATCATTCTTATGAATATTTTCTACATTCTTTCTGATACTTTCGCATCCTTTCTAATATGTGATTTCCAGAACTGAATGTAATACTCATCTGAGAATGAACCATTGCATAATATAGGTTAATCCAAGCTTCCTTTTGTATTCAATGCCCTTATTTTTGAGGGATCCCATTTGCTTTCCTGTTCTTTCAACTTGTCTTGTCACCTTCAGTTTTGGAGCATATGTTTACCCCTAAGTTAGGTCCCTTTGCTTATGCAACCCATTAGAATTGTACCTTTTGATTTATATTTATTCTTATAGACAAAATCACTTCATATTCCTCTGCATTTAATTTCATCTAACACTTCTTTGTCCATTCCAGCAACTTGTCTATGTCCTTTTGAACTTGAACACCACTCTCCTTTGTTCACAATATTTTCAGATTTGTGTCATCTGCAGCTTTCGCAATTGTATCCTGCATATCAAAGGTTTGGCAATTAATAAATGTCAAGAAAGGCAAGGGCCTTTATCCCGACCCCTGGGAAACCTTACTAAAAACATTCATCTAATCTGAAAGACATTTAATACAGCTGTCAGCTTCCTGGCAATGAGCAGCCAACAGATTTCATATCCATGTCTAACTTTTTTCATAAGTCTGTTGTGCAGCATACGTCTTTAGTAAGTCCATGTGCACCATATCAACTGCATTTCCTTCATCAACCTTTGCTATTGCTACATCAAAAAAACTCAGGAAAGTTTTCCCTCCAATTCCATGCTGGCATTCTCCTAATTAACCAGATTTTCCCAAGTGACTGTTCATTTTGCACTGGATTAGTGCCCTACCACTGAGATTAAATTGACTGATCAGTAATTTCTGACCTTGCTATGCCAAGCCTCTAAATCAGCATCGCCCTCTTGTCCTGTACATCATCTTGGTAAAAACAATTACTGCAGATGCTGAAAACCAGATTCTGGAATAGAGTGGTGCTGGAAAAGCATAGCAGTTCAGGCAGCATCTGAGGAGCAGGAAAATCGACGTTTCGGGCAAAAGTCTGTATTCCTGATGAAGGGCTTTTGCCCGAAACGTCAATTTTCTGCTCCTCGGATGCTGCCTGAACTGCTGTGCTTTTCCAGCATCACTCTACTCCAGAACTCTGTCCATCATCTTTCCCATCTATCCGATCCACCCTCCTATCCAAGCTATCACCTTCTCCCCACCTTCATCTACCTATTGTATTCTCAGCTATCTTCCCACCAGCCCCACCCCATCCTCCCATTTATCTCAGAGCCCCCGGCCCACAAGCCTCAATCCCTTGGGTTTATGCCGAAAATGTCGATTCTCCTGCTCATCGGATGCTGCCTGACATGCAGTGCTTTTCCAGCACCAGACTCTCGACTCTTGCTACATCATTTTTTTTTGAGCATCAGCATAACATTTGCAATTTTCCAGGCCTCTGGCAACACTCCTGCATCTGGATTTGGAAAATGATACTCCTGATCTTTCTGCTTATCCACTTTTTAGTCTTCCCTATGTCTGCATCCTCCCTCTATCTAGTCATTATTTTGAGGAGGCAAAACAAGTAAACACTCAGGAACAATAAAGAAGAAATGGGCCATTGCAACAAGAGCACTAGATGCAGTTATGATTTGAATACTGTGAACTAGTCCAGAGTTCCCCACTAGCTCCCTGAAACGATCCACTGACTAAAATAAAGGGCAGCTTTAAAATTTAGGACTGCATAATTGTATTTCTACCTAGTCCTTATGACCACAAATCTTGACCCAGCAGCTGGCATAGAAGTGATGTAATGGCTCAGGAGATCCCTAATTATGTTCTACGTTGGCTGTCAGTCATTTGAGATTGTGGCGTCTCGGCCTGCAACTCTCTTGAATTAAGTGTTTATTATTTTGTGTCCTTTGAGTTTCCACACTCTGTTTCTTAATGTATTTTCTCTTTTCTCTTCAATCGTTATCTGGCTGAAATTCTAAAGCAAGCATGGTGGGATACCTTAACTAGTTTGAATAATTTTAAAAAATATATTAAGAATGCCATTCAGCATTTTTCATGTATTCTTAACTGATTTCCTGTTTATTTTGTTTCAATAAGAGCAAGAATACTTTGCAGAAACTATGAGGGGCTGGAGAGTGATGGCTTAATGACATTATTGCTAGACTATTAATTCAGAGTCCTTGCCATGATCTCAAAAAATATATGACATGCTTGCAAACCTAATACTGCCATGAATTTATCCACACCCAACTGCAAAGATTCTAAAAAAGAGATATTGCAAAGTAGATAACAAGCGAAAACTTTGCGTTAGTTGCTATAAATTGTTAGAAGTTAAACTGTAGAAAAAAATTGTTCTTCAATATATTTTCCAAGGTACTAAATATATGCAACCTTAGCACATAATTGATTTGGCTGTAGACTGTATCAGAGAAGATAAATTTATCCTCTTCACAATTTAGTCAGGAACAAGCTAAAAAATATAGATTTTTCTTAAAGTGATTATGACAGAAAGTCAGCTGGTGACAAATTGGTGTCTGCAGATGCAGTTAACAGAGTTGAACAAGACAGGCAAGATAAAGATTGGAGCACAGTGGTCAAATACAGGTTCATAACTAGGCATCATTAGCTGAAGAAAAGTCTGCTGCAACGTTTGCTGAGCCAGTTGATTCTCATGCCTTGAATATAATTTGCTCTTGAGTATTTTCTGGCAGACCTCTGAGTGATGAGCATGACATGATCATTTATCAAAGCAAACAAAACCCCCTAAAGTGAGTCCCTTTAGAACTGATTATTGAATAGTTGGAAAGTGGAACCACTTTAGTAGAGGCAGCAAGGCAATGTACAATAAAATCAAGTCCAAAGGGTAATCATATTTCCACTAGGACTAATAGTCTGTTAGATAAACACTCTTCTTGAGATACTTGTCTTGCTTGGAAATGAGTTAGCTGTCAGCTAAATCAACCAGGCTTCTTTATACAGGTTTTACTCAAAGATAAATGAGTGCAGATGTCTTTTTTGTGTTGCTTTAACTTTGTAAACAAGTTTTTTTTGAAAAATAAACCTGAAATGAAGGTACAAAATCATTATGTATGTAATATTCACAACAATGAAATAAATCATGCTTAAAGTTTGTTATTATAGTTCTTGCAACACAGAATTTGTTCTTTGAAAAAATCTTGTTTTAATGTACTAATATCTTTTTAATTAAATACTGTAATAAGTGCCATTTTTGCATTAGATCCTACTACTTATATGTAGGAGATTACATTACATGAATCATTTAAGGTCATTTAAATGGTCATTGGATAAACATGTGGATGATAATAGAATAGGGTAGGTTAGATGGGCTTTGGATTGGTTTTACAGGTCGACACAACATAGAGTACATTGCCTTGCTGCCTCTACTGTGCTATAATATTCTATGTTCTATGTTATTACTGTGAAAAGCTATTTCTTTTGTTTCTGTCAATTTAAGATTTTATAAAAACATGAAACATTTTGAATTTCAACTTTATTGAGAAATTATACAAATTGACAATTAAAAGGGATGTAAAATGCCTGTACAGACTTTAAATCTTCAAATCTCTGATTTTTCAAAAATCCAGGAACTGGAATATGTCTTGAGCCAATGGCAAAAACTCTGGTATCTGAACCTGAGTGGAAATCCTGTGTGCCAGAAAGCAAAATACAGGGATAAAATAATGGTGTTGTCTACAAGCCTAGGTAAGGAATTTTAAGTATCATTTTCAATATTCCTTGACTGAGAATAGAAATAACATTCATTTCTCATAAGTGGGGATTTGCTGGTGCTTCATTCAATTCATTTTTCTCAAACCACAAAATAATGTAAAGCTATCCAAATGGTTTGAATTTTTCAATGGCCATAGATGGAGGTTGCTCATGGGAACCATGCAAAATTCCTATCCAAGTAGGCTCTGACAAATTGAAGATTCTGCTGGGCAATACTTCAACACCTGGAACCCCTGAAAGTATTCATTTAAGTCATAGAATTCAGAGGGTTTTGCTCCATTTAAGTGGATAATTACTCAGGAAAATTACCTGGGTGGGACAGTGGCTCACTGGTTAGCACTGCTGCCACACAGTACCAGGGATCCAGGTTTGATTCCAGCCTCCAGCAACTGTCTGTATGGAGTTTGCATATTGTCTCTGTGGGTTACCTTTGGGTGCTCGAGTTTACTCTCACAGTCCAAAGATGTGGAAGTTAGGTGGATTGGACATGTTTAATTGCCACAGTGCCCAGAGATGTGCAAGCTAGGTAGATTATCCATGGGAAATACAGGGTTATAAGAATAGGATGGGGGGGGGGGTGGGTTTGGGTGGGAAGCTGTTTGGAAGGTCAGTGTGGACTTGATGGGATGAATGGCCTGCTTCATACTGTAGGGATTCTATGAATCTATGAGAATACAAGCTATGAAATACTAAGTCTAACTCCTAAATAAGTATTCAGTTGACCCCTAGCTTACCTCTCACACACCCATTTACATCTACCGAAGACCCCTTACATCCCCAAACCCTGACCCATCACCCCCTTCCTCCTCCAGGACCTGACCATTACTGTACTTGAAATTGCTCCCCCAAGTATGCCTTGGAGCCAGCACCCTCCGAGACCTGGCCCAACCCAATCTTCTTTCCAATGTTAGACTTGACTACACCCCTTGTGTCATTGAGTCTATACCAATACCATCCCTCACTCCAGATCTGAAAATAGGCCACCCCCCAAGGACTCAAAAACCCCAGGAAAAGATGTCTGCACAGTCCCCAGACTCAATATCTCCCACCTATCCTGACCTACGCTAAACATTCTATCACTTACCTACTCCCCGTCACCTTGTGCCTGAGAGAAAAGAACGTAACAAAGCTGTGGAAGACATGAGTTTAGGCAATGCATCTAAAGTAATAGTAAACTGAGTTAGAGTTCTGTTTTAAGAGTCCTGGGGAAGAAAACTGAAGAAAGTAGCATTTGATGAACGTGCAATAATTTGCCAAAAGTAAGCCAATTACAATCATACCAGTTAAACAAGAAACTTTAGCATAGAGGTAGGGGTTACTGTTTGTTTAGATTTGAGTGACAGTAGGAGTAGTGCTGAGGTAAAATGGATGTATCTTTCATTGTGATGTTTATAATGAGATTAATCCAAAAATTCTTGTGTAGTGTAATAAAGTTTGTGCTTAGATTACTTAGTGTGGAAACAGGCTCTTCGGCCCAACAAGTCCACACCGTCCTGCCGAAGAGCACCCATCCCCCTACATTTACCCCTGCACCGCCAAGAACTGTTGAGTCCTCCCCAACGGGGAATTGAACCCCGATCTCCCGCGTGCCAGGCAGGGATACTAACCACTATACTACCGAGGAATTCTAGATTAGATTACTTATAGTGTGGAAACAGGCCCTTCGGCCCAACAAGTTCATACCGACCCTCCAAAGAGCAACCCACCCGGACATCTAACACTACAAGCAATTTAGCATGGCCAATTCACCTAACCTGCACATTTTTGGAGTGTGGGAGGAAACCGGAGCACCCAGAGGAAACCCACACAGACCCACGCAGAATGTGCAAACTCGACACAGACGAGGCGGGAATTGAACCCGGGTCTCTGGCGCTGTGAGGCAGCAGTGCTAACCACTGTGCCACCATGCCGCCCATAACTTCCTGTATGTTCTTTTATTAGAAGTACATGGGTAGCCAGTTTAGTGACTGACCTCCGTAGAAAACAAAAATTTCCCAGAATCGGATTGCCTTTTCTTTGAACCTTCATACAACTGAGTTTAAATATTATCAGCTTCAAATACCTTTGCTTTAACCAAACACTTTGGTCTGAAACTTAAAACTAAATCCCTTACATTGATTTGGAGATGCCGGTGTTGGACTGGGGTGAACAAAGTTAAAAATCACACAACATCAGGTTATAGTCCAACAGGTTTAATTGGAAGCACACTAGCTTTCGGAGCGACACTCCTTCATCACCCCTTACATTGAGATAACTTACTTGATAATTTTCAACTAGCTCCCTTCTTCAGGAGCAACTGTCTTAGACAGACAACTTCAGCCAAGACCTCTGCAAAACTCCCATAATGAATCAAAAAATGCTTGTTCCAAGCTGGTAGGTATTTTCCTAAGGCAAAAGAAATCTCAGGATCTTTCTATCTGAAAATTAACGCACAATTGTTCACTCTGTTTGCTCATAAAGCTCACCCCGCTGAAAACAAAACACCATTATTCTCTAGGAAATCTCTCTCTCGTATTGTATTTTAAAAGAAATCACCATGGCTACAAAATACTTAGAAGCTAATCATTAAATCCTTGCATTGAAACAGACGAAGCTCAAATGCCATAAGTTAAAGATCCAAATTCTTTAACACAGACGTCATTAAAACACCTGTAAATAACACCTTATATATCACAATGATGTAGCTTACTTGTTGGACAAAGCAGACTGAGATAAGGCTTTGCTGTCCTTTATTGCAAAAGCTATTAGCTACAATTCATAGGTGTATGGGTCAGTAAGTGGCCTGTGCACACATTCCCTCCATGTTCAAGAGTGCAGCTTGATGCTCTTCAGCTAGTGTGTCTTCTGGAGGGATTGTAATTAAACTGAGTCAATCATGAAATGTTAGTTTCACTACTAATTGCTGTCTCTCCTCCCCCTTTGAGGCTGAAAAAGCCTGGTAATTGATGCTGCACATAAAATTTCTCTTATCCACCGTGCAGTTGTAGTTACAATTCTAAACTTCTAACATTTTATTTTCTACTTGCATATTCAAAGTTAGTTTAAAATAGAAGCTGGGTTCTCTCATCAGATATCCATTTTTACTCTACTTAACTTACATGTAATTTGTTATACAATAAGTGCCTGTCTGAAGATAGTAGTAGCGAACTGATTTACATATTTTTACCCAAAATTGACATATGAGGTTGACTCCAATTCCAAGGCAATTTCACATGTGCTGTTCAATTAAGATTGGAGGAACTGCTGCAGAAGACGTGGTTCTGGTCCTACTGACTCTACTTTAAATACTTTGCACACTAATTCCCTTTGCTAAGCATGATAATCCAACCTGATCAACTAGTATCATTGTAACCATTAAACAATTGAATAATCGAATTATTATCGATAAAAGTTGGAATTCAATAATTTTATAATGTTATTTATAACATAGGCAAGCCATTTAAAATTATTTTAAAACATTTGCTTGGAATCTTTAGTTTTTCCAGGTCAAGATCTAACTTTCTCACCCCCTGTGTCAACATTGTTCTGGATCACTCTTTCTTTAAGCTTTGAGTATGGTCATCTGCTCAAATTTTCTATATTTGTTTTTCTTTAAATTTCACATTCTTCATTTTCCTAATTTGTATTATAAATCACTGTATCCCACTATCCAAAATCTCTGAATAGCACTGACTCAGATGGGCTTAAAATTCACCAGCTGTCCCTTCATCTGGATCCATCTTGAAGATACTACTTACTAGGTGGAGAGGGGGAGCAGCCCAAGTCATGGTCCACATAGGCACGAACAATATACATAGGAAAAGGGATGGGGATTTAAGGCAGAAATTCAAGGAGTTGGGTGGAAGTTGGAGCTAGAACAAAAAAAGTTGTTATTATCTCTGGTTTGTAGTCCGTGCCACGAGCTAGCAAGGCAAGGAATAGGAAGAGAGAGAAGTTGTAAATGTGGCTACAGGGATGGTGCAGGCGAGAGGGTTTCGGATGCCTGGATAATTGGGGCTCATTCTGGGTTAGGTGGGACCTCTACAGACAGGATGGTCAGCACATGAACTAGAGGGATATCAATATCCTGGCAGGGAAAATTGCTAAGTAAAAGGTGAGGTCTGCAGATGCTGGAGATCAGAGCTGAAAATGTGTTGCTGGTTAAAGCACAGCAGGTTAGGCAGCATCCAAGGAACAGAAAATTCGACGTTTCGGGCCAGAGCCCTTCATCAGGAAATCAGGGAAATTTGCTAATGCTCTTCAGGAGGGTTTAAACTAATTCAGAAGGTGGATGGGAACCTAAATTGTAGTTCCAGTGTCCAGGAGCTTGAGAGTAATGAGGTCAAGGTTGCAAGAGTGCACCGGCAAGTAGGAAAGTGGTTTGAAGTGTGTCCACTTCAACGCTAGGAGCATCCGGAATTAGGTGGGTGAACCTGCAGCATAGAATGGTACCTGGGACTTCGATGTTGTGGCCATTTCGGAGACATGGATAGAGCAGGGACAGGAATGGTTGTTGCAGGTTTCGGGATTTAGATGTTTCAGTAAGAACAGAGAATATGGTAAAAGAGGGAGAGATGTGGCATTGTTAGTCAAGAAGATATGTTTGAAGATTCATCCACTGAAGTAGTATGGGCTGAGGTTAGAAACAGGAAAAGAGAGGTCACCCTGTAGGCTTCCGAATGGTTCCAGAGATGTAGAGAATCAGATAACAAAGATGCTTCTGGATAAGAGTGAGAGTAACAGGGTAGTTGTTATGGAGGTCTTTAACTTTCCAAATATTGACTGGACATGCTATAGTTCAAGTACTTTAGATGGGTCAGTTTTTGTCCAATGTGCGCAGGTATGTAAACACGCAAACAAAGAGTGAGGCCACATTGGATTTGGTACTGGGTAATGAACCAGGCCAGGTGTTAGATTTGGAGGTAGGGGAACACTTTGATGAGAGTGACCACAATTTGGCTATGTTTACTTTAGTGATGTAAAGAGATAAATATATACAGCAGGGCAAGTGTTATAACTGGGGGAAAGGCAATTACGATGTGATTAGGCAAGATTTAGGATGCATAGGATGGGGAAGGAAACTGCAGGGGATGGGCACAATTGAAATGTGGAGCTTATTCAAAGAACAGATAGTGCATGTCCTTGATAAGTGTGTATCTGTCAGGCAGGGAGAAAGTGGTCGAGCGAGGGATCTGTGGTTTACTAAAGACATTGAATCTCTTGTCAAGAGGAAGAAGGCTTATGTTAGGATGAGACAAGAAGGTTCAGTTCGGGCGCTTGAGAGTTACAAGCTAGCCAACAAAGACCTAAAGAGAAAACTAAGAAGAGCCAGGAGTCAATGTCTTTGGCAAACAGGATCAAGGAAAACTCTAAAGTTTTAGATAGGTATATCAGGAGTAAAAGAATGACAAGAGTAAGATTAAGGCCAATCCCGGCAGTTGTGGGAAGTTGTGTGTGGGGTCCGAGGAGATAGGAGAAGCGCTAAATTAATATTTTTTGTCAGTATTCACTCTGGAAAAAAACAATGTTGTCCAGGAGAAAACTGAGATAAACACCTCTAGTCTAGACGGGATTGAGGTTCACAAGGAGGTGATAGCAATTCTGACAGGTGTGAAAACAAATAAGTCCCCATGGCCAGATAGGATTTATCCTCGGATTCTCTGGGAAGCCAAGGAGGAGATTGCAGAGCCTTTGACTTTGATCTTTACCTCATCATTGCCTACAGGAATAGTGCCAGAAGCAAATGTTGTCCCCTTGTTCAAGAGGGAAGTAGACAACCCTGGCAAGGGGCGGCACGGTGGCACAGTGGTTAGCACTGCTGCCTCACAGCGCCAGGGACCTGGGTTCGATTCCCGCCTCAGGCGACTGACTGTGTGGAGTTTGCACGTTCTCCCCGTGTCTGCGTGGGTTTCCTCTGGGTGCTCCGGTTTCCTCCCACAGTCCAAAGATGTGCGGGTCAGGTGAATTGGCCATGCTAAATTGCCCGTAGTGTTAGGTAAGGGGTATATGTAGGGGTATGGGTGGGTTGCGCTTCGGCGGGTCGGTGTGGACTTGTTGGGCCGAAGGGCCTGTTTCCACACTGTAAGTAATCTAATCTTATAGACCAGTGAGCCTTACTGTGGTTGTGGGTGAAGTGTTGGAATGGATTATAAGCGATAGGACTTATAATCATCTAGAAAGGGAGAAGTTGATTAGAGATAATCAACACGGTATTGTAAAAGGTAGGTCATGACTCACAATCTTTATTGAGTTCTTTGAGAAGGTGACCAAACAGGTGGATGAGGGTAAAGTTGATATGGTGTGTATGGACATCAGTAAAATGTTTGATAAGGTTTCCTGTGGTAGGCTATTGTACAAAATAAGGAGGCTTGGGATTGAGGGTGATTTAGTGCTTTGGGTCAGAAGTTGACTAACTGACTGAAGACAGAGGATGGTGGTTGATGGGAAATGTTCATCCTGGAGTTCAGTTACTAGTGGTTTTCTGCAAGAACCTGTTTTGGGTCCGCTTTTCTGCAAGAACCTGTTTTGGGTCCGCTGCTGTATGTCATCTTTATAACAGACATGGTAGAGAGCGTAGAAAGATGGGTTAGTAAATTTACGGATGACACTAAGGTCGGTGGAGTTGTGGATAGTCCTGAAGGATGTTGCAGGTTACAGGGGGGCATAGATAAGCTGCAGAGCTGGGCTGAGAGGTAGCAAATGGAATTTAATGTGGATAAGTGTGAGGTGATTCACTTTGGAAGGAGGAACAGGAATAAAGAGTACAGGACTAATTGTAAGATTCTTGGCAGTATAGATGAGCAGAGAGATCTCGGTGTCCATGTGCATAGATCCAGCTTGGTAGGGTTGTTAAGAAGGCGTGCGTGTTAGCTTTTATTGGTAGAGGGATTGAGTTTCAGAGTCACGAAGTCATATTGCAGTTGTACAAACTCTGGTGCAGCCACACTTGGAGTATTGCATACAGTTCTAGTCACCGCATTATAGGAAATGTAGAAGCTTTGGAAAGGATTCAGAGGCAATTTACTAGGGTGCTGCCTGGTATGGAGGGAAGGTCTTAAGAGAAAAGGCTGAGGGAATTGAGGCTGTTTTCATTGGACAGAAAATGATTGAGAGATGACTTAATTGAGACATATAAGGTAAACAACAGGTTAGATAGGTTGGACAATGAGAGGTTTTTTCCTCATATGGTGATGGCTAGTATGAGGGGAAATAGCTTTAAATTGAGGGGTGATAGATAGAGGACAGATGCCCGAGGTAGTTTATTTACTCAGAGAGTAGTAGGGGTGTGAAAAGCCCCGTCTGCAACAGTAGTAGATTTGCCAACCTTAAGGCCATTTAAATGGTCATTGGATAAACATATGGATGAAAATAGAATAGTGTAGGATAGATCAGCTTCAGATTGGTTCCACAGGTTGGCGCAACATCGAGAGCCGAAGGGCCTGTACTGTGCTGTAATGTTCTATGTTCTAAGTGTTCATACTCCTAAGTGTTTTGTGTTCAAAACCAAATTTTCCTCTTTTTTTTCTTTGATTTTGCTCACTTTAGCAGGTTTCAATGCGTTTGACTATTCTTTTATTCTAAATTCAGTTTCTCTGCAGAGTGTCAAGGCCTTGCTGATCTTACTGTCTACATTAACCATTTTGTACCATGCTCCTTGTCAGTTAAGTATAGGTGATTAAAATCGTTCTTTAGTGGAGGTGTTTTTTTTCTTTAATATTGAATTTATTTATCTTCAAAAGTAATTAGATCATTTTTATTCTCCACATTAAAACCACTGAAACTACGTGTATGTGTTTTATTATTTTCTGAGAATACCTTTAAATTTCCAGGAACTAGTCCCTTTAATGTTTTAGAATACTAACTTATGTGAATCTCAACACGATTAAGTATTATTATTATTTTTATGTCCAGGCTGAGTGGTTTTGGAATGCCTGCTATTTGATGTTTTACAGTAGTTTTCCTATTTTCAACACATCATTAACATATGGCTTGGATAGGTTAAAGATGATCCTATTATAAAGGGGCAAAGGATTTTACTCCATCATTGTGCTATAATGTTGAAACTCTCCAGACAGATACACAAATTTTTGAAAGTGCTGGAAAACGTGTTGCATTTGCAGTTATCTAAGAAATAAAGTAAGATCCAACCACCCCATTTCAGGCAGAATAGGTTAATTCATCAAACATCCCTGAAAATTCAGGAGCTTAAAATTTGATTATGTCTTGGGTATTATAAAATTTGTTCGAAACAAGGGTCACTTGATCTGCAATGTTAACAATATTAAATTTCTGTTTTTGAATAAAATTTGAAGAGCTCTGCGATCAGTTTAAATTGTGCAGCTAATTCTCTGCTGATTTAAAAGGGGGGAGTGCAAATGTTCTTGGACGTAATTACATCATCAGCACCTTTTCTTTCAAAGACAAAAAAAAATCATTTTTTTCCTGAACAAAGGAAAAAAAATTGATGTCCCTTCCAAGACCCAGTCACAATTGAGCTTTAATACCTTCTGGTTCAGTATGTTAACAAAGCACCATTCCATATCACTTCCTTTCACCATTGCAAGCTGAACCAAACTGTAATCTCAGTGTCCCACTCACCTCTGAATGGAGCTTTCCGCCATAAAATGCCTAATCAATCCTACATCACGTAAATGATATATGTTACAAATTTTCTGACTAACTAACATACCTTTGAAAGGAAATGCAATGCACTTGTATTCATCAAACAATGGCCTGGGCAGTAGTCCCCTGTACCCGTGGGGGATACATTCCAAGACCTCGCAGAAGCTCGAAACCACAAATATGAGTAAACCCATTAATTTAAATGGCAAACTTACCTTTCCGGCAACTCCCTGGTCCTGGTCTGGAATGTTACCTGTAATACGTTCGGGCCACGGTAAACCATGAGTAACTGAAATCGCGGAAACTGATTCCGTGGCTACAGCGGTCACCCTGTACTTCGCTGCTTATGTTCTATAAAATGCTCCCATAACACACATCATGGTCATCTACACAAGTGCAGCAGCAATCACTTGAAAATCAGTTGATCATTTCCTTTAAAAATTAGAGCTATTTTCATTTAGTTTTTGGAAACACCACATGCCAGGGAAAGTTTCCAAGGGCCTGTTTCCATACTGTAAAAAATGAGATCTGCAGATGCTGGAGATCACAGCTGCAAATGTGTTGCTGGTCAAAGCACAGCAGGTTAGGCAGCATCTCAGGAATAGAGAATTCGACGTTTCGAGCATAAGCCCTTCATCAGGAATAAGAGAGAGAGAGCCAAGCAGGCTGAGATAAAAGGTAGGGAGGAGGGACTAGGGGGAGGGGCGATGGAGGTGGGATAGGTGGAAGGGGGTCAAGGTGAGGGTGATAGGCCGGAGTGGGGTGGGGGCGGAGAGGTCAGGAAGAGGATTGCAGGTTAGGAGGGCGGTGCTGAGTTGAGGGAACCGACTGAGACAAGGTGGGGGGAGGGGAAATGAGGAAGCTGGAGAAATCTGAATTCATACCTTGTGGTTGGAGGGTTCCCAGGCGGAAGATGAGGCGCTCCTCCTCCAGCCGTCGTGTAGTTGTGTTCTGCCGGTGGAGGAGTCCAAGGACCTGCATGTCCTCGGTGGAGTGGGAGGGGGAGTTAAAGTGTTGAGCCACGGGGTGATTGGGTTGGTTGGTTCGGGCGGCCCAGAGGTGTTCTCTGAAGCGTTCCGCAAGTAAGCGGCCTGTCTCACCAATATAGAGGAGGCCACATCGGGTGCAGCGGATGCAATAGATGATGTGTGTGGAGGTACAGGTGAACTTGTGGCGGATATGGAAGGATCCCTTGGGGCCTTGGAGGGAAGTGAGTGTGGAGGTGTGGGCGCAAGTTTTACATTTCCTGCGGTTGCAGGGGAAGGTGCCGGGGGTGGAGGTTGGGTTGGTGGGGGGTGTGGATCTGACAAGGGAGTCACGAAGGGAGTGGTCCTTGCGGAACGCTGATAGGGGAGGGGAGGGAAATATATCCTTGGTGGTTGAACAGTTCATCAACTTTACTAACACCTTCCATCCCGACCTGAAATTCACCTGGACTGTCTCAGACTCCTCCCTCCCCTTCCTAGACCTTTCCATTTCTATCTCGGGCGACCGACTCAACACAGACATCTATTATAAACCGACTGACTCCCACAGCTACCTGGACTACACCTCCTCCCACCCTGCCCCCTGTAAAAACGCCATCCCATATTCCCAATTCCTTCGTCTCCGCCGCATCTGCTCCCAGGAGGACCAATTCCAACACCGCACAGCCCAGATGGCCTCCTTCTTCAAGGACCGCAGATTCCCCCCAGACGTGATCGACGATGCCCTCCACCGCATCTCCTCCACTTCCCGCTCCTCCGCCCTTGAGCCCCGCTCCTCCAACCGCCACCAAGACAGAACCCCACTGGTTCTCACCTACCACCCCACCAACCTGCGCATACAACGTATCATCCGCCGCCATTTCCGCCACCTCCAAACGGACCCCACCACCAAGGATATATTTCCCTCCCCTCCCCTATCAGCGTTCCGCAAGGACCACTCCCTTCGTGACTCCCTTGTCAGATCCACACCCCCCACCAACCCAACCTCCACCCCCGGCACCTTCCCCTGCAACCGCAGGAAATGTAAAACTTGCGCCCACACCTCCACACTCACTTCCCTCCAAGGCCCCAAGGGATCCTTCCATATCCGCCACAAGTTCACCTGTACCTCCACACACATCATCTATTGCATCCGCTGCACCCGATGTGGCCTCCTCTATATTGGTGAGACAGGCCGCTTACTTGCGGAACGCTTCAGAGAACACCTCTGGGCCGCCCGAACCAACCAACCCAATCACCCCGTGGCTCAACACTTTAACTCCCCCTCCCACTCCACCGAGGACATGCAGGTCCTTGGACTCCTCCACCGGCAGAACACAACTACACGACGGCTGGAGGAGGAGCGCCTCATCTTCCGCCTGGGAACCCTCCAACCACAAGGTATGAATTCAGATTTCTCCAGCTTCCTCATTTCCCCTCCCCCCACCTTGTCTCAGTCGGTTCCCTCAACTCAGCACCGCCCTCCTAACCTGCAATCCTCTTCCTGACCTCTCCGCCCCCACCCCACTCCGGCCTATCACCCTCACCTTGACCCCCTTCCACCTATCCCACCTCCATCGCCCCTCCCCCTAGTCCCTCCTCCCTACCTTTTATCTCAGCCTGCTTGGCTCTCTCTCTCTTATTCCTGATGAAGGGCTTATGCTCGAAACGTCGAATTCTCTATTCCTGAGATGCTGCCTAACCTGCTGTGCTTTGACCAGCAACACATTTGCACCTGTTTCCATACTGTAGGGAATCTAATCTAATCTAAAAAAAAGTTACTGGTTTTAAATTAAATTCCTTATGGGATACGATTGCAATCAATGGTTACCTACCAGAAGTTGAGTATTCAGAATATATCAAATGCTGTCTAATAGTGTTGTGCAGCTAGTTTTTTAATCCAGCCATCAACCTAAAGTATGGGCCAGATTTTCAGAGAATTGGCAATCACAGTCAGATCACTGCTTCTACATATTGTACATTAAGAAAGACCTATGTATTTCTGAGAGGAGATTCCAATCATGGCTCCTTCAGAAATGCAGAGTGTGCTTTCAAACTGATAAGTTCCTTATTGTGCAGAATATTTGGGGGAATTCAAACCATATCTCTGTTCAACAGTAAAGGTTCTGTATTGTGTTACTTAAATTCATTTAAAACCGTTATCTCACTTTTTAGATTAGAATCAATCTAAACATCATGGTATAGACAGATTAGAATCAATCTAAACATCATGGTATAGACAGAGAACGCGGGGGGGGGGGGGGGGGGGGTGGCAACACCTTCAACATATTGTCCAGCTATCACCATTGTTAACAGCTAACCTGATAATGCAACGTTTTAAAAAAAGGTTTTGTGATTTACACATGAAAGAAGTGAAATTATCATGGTATTCAAACAGATGAAAGACTTAACAGACAATCAATTTTTCAATGTATAATTTCAGTTATATCACACTGTAACTTTTTGCTATAAATTCTGTGAGTTAGGATTGAGCCCTCCACTATCATCTGATGAAGGAGCGATGCTCCGAAAGCTGTTGGACTATAACCTGGTGTTGTCTGATTTTTAACTTTGTAAACCTGTTTGGGTATTCATTTGATTGGCAGTACCTGGGACTTGAAAGCTGGAATCTCATGTCAATTAATACAGCGCTCCAGTCCTCTCTGGTGCTGTATTCCTCACACCTACTTATCTTTGGTGGAGGGAAAAGCAGGAGATGACAGGAGTTAATTCAGATTGATTAACTGATGAAGCACAGCACTGATGATTTATACAGAAAAGATCTTGAGCCCAGACCTCCAAAGTCACCAAGCCGTGGTCGTTTGCACTTTAGGCACCTCCTTTTTTGGGAGCTTGACCTCTGTGTTGTGTCTCTTCACTCTCCCTGCCATACTGAAGCCAAATGTAGTGGTAATTATAGCATCCAAGACTGAAAGCAAATGGTCTGAGCAGAATCCTTGAAATTGGCCTTATAACTTTAAAAAGCATTCAAACACTCATAGCATTTCTATGCACTATAGCAATAGCCAGAAGCTATCAATCAGCAATTATTCTGAAAGTTTTCTTTATTTGTTCATGCGAATGTTCCTAGCTAGGAAAACTTTTGTTATGCATTCCTAATTGCCATGGAGAAGAGGGGTGATAAGCTGTCTGTCTACCTGTTAGGGGAGACAATGGCCTAGTCTGTTAACACTAGACTGTTAATGCAGAGACCCAGGTAATATTCTAAGCACCCAGGTTTGAATTCCACCATTGCAGATGGTGGATTGTGAATTCAATAAAAATCTGAAATTAAGAGTCTACTGATGACCATGAATCCATTGTTAATTGTCAGAAAAAATTCCATCTGATTCGGTAATGCCCTTTAGGTAAGGAAATCTGCCATCCAAATCTGGTCTGGCCGACATGTTGACTATGAACAGCCCTCAGGGCATTAAATGCTGACCTAGCCAACAAAGCTGTCATCCTGTGAATGAATAAAAAAAGGTACTCCCGTGGAGTAGGTTTAAATGTCTGATTATGCATAGATTGATTTTCATTGTAATGGTTTTATGACATCTGAAGCCCAGAAAGAGTTATTACCTTGTAACACAATTAAGACCATTGATTAAGCTAATTATAATAGTTGCCTAAGAATAACATTGTAAATAAAAACAAAATCAGTTAGACCAAAAATGGGTTTTCTCCAGGAACTATTATTCTCAAATTAAGATATCACTTATAAGTATGACATTTTTACCTCTGTATATTTAGTCACTCATTGAAGCCACCATGTACAATATGTCTGTTCAACTTAATGAGGTTATGTAAAATGATTGATGTGCTGGAATCACAATACTTTGTGCACGTTGATGAGTAATTATAGAACGTCTGTGCATGCACCAGGAATTCTTCATAATCAATATAGTTTAGTATGTTTAATTCCCTGATTTAAATCAGAATTATGTTGAGAAAAGATGTTATTTAGCGCTAAGAGCACATTGGTTCTCTAGATTTCATGAACATTTTCATACACAAATACTTCTCAGAATTTAAAAAATATCTCAATTTCCAGAAACTAAGAATATCTAATGTGGTTCAGAAAAAACAAAAAGTTACACATTTAAGCAGATACAGTAATATTTTGATTTATAGTATGTTATCTCGTATTTTATTAATGGTGTCAATAATTTGTATAACTTTCCATTTATTGCAATTGCACTGCAGAGATATATAAATAAAGCAGTTGCTTTTGGGTCATTTCCAATTCATTGCATTTCAAAGTTATAAATACTTCTTTCTTATTATGTTTGTTTACCATATTTGGTGTTTATTCATCATAAATAACAAATCTGATTTGTTTTATTGTCACTCATGCTTAAATGTCTAATTCTGTATCTGCTAGAATTGCATTTGAAAATTAGTTGATTTAAATAAATGAGCATCATATGATTTTTCTTGCATTCAGCCACCTTTTTATTGTAAAGGTATTCCCATTTTTATCTGCAGAGGTCCTTGATGGAAAAGAGATAAATAATACAGTCAGACAGTTTTTATTAAACTGGAAAGCTTTCCGAGAAGCCAAGAAGAAAATTGCCACGGAAAAGCCGGAGGAACAGGCTACCCAACAGACATTAGGTAGATTACATACATATTTTAATCATATTATTTTCGATTAATCCAGAGACCCAGATAATGTTCTGGGGACCTGGGTTTGAATCCTGACACAGCGGATGGTGGAATTTGATTTTGTTTAAAAAGAAAATCTGGAATGAAGAATCTACTGATGACCACAAATTCATTGTCAATTGTCAGAAAAACCCATCTGGTTTGATTAGAGTCCCTGCTGTATGGAAACAGGCCCTTCGGCCCAACATGTCCACACCGACCCTCTGAAGAGTAACTCACCTAGACCCATTGCCCTACATTTACCCCTGACTAATGCACCTGACACAATGGACAACTTAGCATGGCCAGTGCACCTGCACATCTTTGGATTGTGGAAGGAAACCCACACAGACATGGGGAGAATGTGCAAACTCCACACAGACAGTCACCCGATGGAGGAATTGAACCCAGGTCCCTGGCACTGTGAGGCAGCAGTGCTAACCACTGAGCCACCATGCCACCCATCTAATGTCCTTTAGGGAAGGACACTGCCATCTTTACTTGTTCTGGCCTACATGTGACTCCAGACCCACAGCAATGTGGTTGACTCTTAACTGCCCTTTGGGTAATTAGAAATGCTAGCCTAGCCAGCAATGCCCTCATCACGTGAATGAATAAAGAAAAAAAAGCAAAACAGGAAATAGCAAGGATATGTGCAAAATTAGATGAGTATTAAATGAGTAGAGAAAAAAAAAACATACTGGGGAAATGCAGCAGATCTGGCAGCACCTGTGCAGAGAAGCAAAGTTAATGTTTCAATCCAATAAGTCTTGTATAGAACTGAAAGGGCTGAAAAATGATAGTTTTCATGCTGTTGACACACTTGGACAAGGAGCGAGTAAGACAGATAGTAAGGGTGTCCAGAGTAAAAGACAAAGGGAAGGAAGGAGGAGGAAGTGCTGGATGTCTTGAAACGGGTAAAGGCAGATAAATCCCCAGGACCTGATCAGGTGTACACTAGAACTCTGTGGGAAGCTAGAGACATGATTGCTGGGCCTCTTGCTGAGATATTTGTATCATGGATAGTCACAGGTGAGGTGCCAGAAGACTGGAGGTTGGCTAATGTGGTGCCACTGTTTAAGAAGGGTGGTAAGGACTAGCCAGGGAACTATAGACCAGTGAGCCTGATGTTGGTGGTGGGCAAGTTGTTGGAGGGAATCCTGAGGGACAGGATGTACATTTATTTGGAAAGGCAAGGAATGATTAGGGATAGTCAACATGGCTTTGTGCGTGGGAAATCATGTCTCATAAACTTGATTGAGTTTTTTGAGGAAGTAACAAAGAGGATTCATGAGGGCAGAGTGGTAGATGTGATCTATATGGACTTCAGTAAGGCATTCGATAAGGTTCCCTGGGAGACTGATAAGTCCATGGGAGACTGATTAGCAAGGTTAGGTCTCACGGAATACAGGGAGAACTAGCCATTTGGATACAGAACTGGTTCAAAGGTAGAAGACAGGGGGTGGTGTTGGAGGCTTGTTTTTTAGACTGGAGGCCTGTGACCAGTGGAGTGCCACAAGGATCGGTGCTGGGTCCTCTACTTTTTGACATTTACATAAATGATTTGGATGCGAGCGTAAGAGGTACAGTTAGTAAGTTTGCAGATGACACCAAAATTGGAGGTGTAGTGGACAGCGAAGAGGGTTACCTCAGATTACAACAGGATCTTGACCAGATGGGCCAATGGGCTGAGAAGTGGCAGATGGAGTTTAATTCAGGTAAATGCGAGTAGCTGAATTTTGGGAAAACAAATCTTAGCAGGACTTATACACTTAATGGTAAGGTCCTCGGGAGTGTTGCTGAACAAAGAGACCTTGGAGTGCAGGTTCATAGCTCCTTGAAAGTGAAGTTGCAGGTGGATAGGATAGTGAAGGCAGCATTTGAGTACAGGAGTTGGGAGGTCATGTTGCGGCTGTAGAGGACATTGGTTAGGCCACTGTTGGAATATTGCGTGCAATTCTGGTCTCCTTCCTATCAGAAAGATGTTGTGAAACTTGAAAGGATTCAGAAAAGATTTACAGGGATGTTGCCAGGGTTGGAGGATTTGAGCTATAGGGAAAGGCTATAGTTTGGGACTGTTTTTCCTGGAGTGTCGGAGGCTGAGGGGTGACCTTATAGAGGTTTAAAAAATTATGAAGGGCATGGATAGAGTAAATAGGCAAAGTCTTTTCCCTGGGGTTGAAGAGTCCGGAACTAGAGGGCATAGGTTTAGAGTGAGAGGGGAAAGATATAAAAGAGACCTAAGGGGCAACTTTTTCAAGCAGAGGGTGGTACGTGTATGGAATGAGCTGCCAGAGGAGGTGGTGGAGGCTGGTACAATTACAACATTTAAGAGGCATTTGGATGGGTATATGAATAGGAAGGGTTTGGAGGGATATGGGCCGGGTGCTGGAAGATGGGAATAGATTGGTTTGGGATATCTGGTCAGCATGGACTGGTTGGACCGAAGGGTCTGTTTCCACGCTGTACATCTGAATCAGTCTCTGAAAGTGGTATCAGCAGAGAGATACAGAAAGTAGGTATGTGTGCATAGTAGGAAAAAAGTCAGCTTTCCAGGAACATCCCCATGCAAACAACTGTGGGTGGGAAATAGGACTGTAATTAAAATGGAGGACTGTATTCGCACTCTGAAGTTGTTGAACTCAATATTTTGACCTGAAAGCTGTAAAATGCCTATGTGGAAAATAAGGTTCCTGCACCTTGTAATGGGCTTCACTGGAGCACTGCAACAGGCATGGGGCAGAAATTTTAACAGTATGGTGTACTGAAATAAATTAAGTCCACACTACTACCATCTAGAAGGCCAAGGATCTCAGATAGATGGAAACAATGCCATCTGCAAGTTCCCCTGCAAGTCACTGACCATCCTGACTTGAAAATATATCGCTCGACATTTGCTTTCACTGGGTCAAAATACTGAATTCTCTCCTTAATGGCTTTGTGGGTCTACTTATACAAATGGACTGCAATGGTTCAAGAAGGCAGCTCACCATCACTTATCAAGGATAACTAAAGATGGGCAATAAAGTTTGACCAGGCCAGAAATCTATGACTCTAAATGTCCACATTCCATAAGCGAAATTCTACAAAAAAGCAGCAAGCAACTGGAACATTGGAGTTATTCTTACAGTATAAGAAGTATTCTGTACAGCAATCACTCAGTCTGCATTTGTTGTTGCCAATGTCAAGGAGACTGCATTGTGATTAGTAAATACAGTAGACTAGAATGAAGGACCTGCTGTGGAAAGGTGTTTTTGGGGCCTTGGATAGTAAGGAAAGAGGAGGTTAAAGGGCAAGCATCATAGCTTGTGCAATTGAATTAGAAAATGCTATGGAGGGGTGAGCAAGGGTTCAGAGGCAGAGGACTAGACCAGCATGTTAGGAAGGGAACAGTTCCTGCAGAATGCTGACAAGATAGGGGAGTGCTGCAAATGTGTTGCTGGTCAAAGCACAGCAGGCCAGGCAGCATCTCAGGAATAGAGAATTCGATGTTTCGAGCATAAGCCCTTCATCAGGAATGAGAGAGAGTAGCCAAGCAGGCTAAGATAAAAGGTAGGGAGGAGGGACTAGGGGGAGGGGCGATGGAGGTGGGATAGGTGGAAGGAGGTCACGGTGAGGGTGATAGGCCAGAGTGGGGTGGGGGCGGAGAGGTCAGGAAGAGGATTGCTGGTTAGGAGGGCGGTGCAGTGGATGATGTGTTTATTGATGGCATTCTCCAGGAAATGACGGAAAAAGCAGAGAATAATTCTTTGAATCTGGCGACCAGTGGGGTGGAACGTGAGGACAATTGGAACTATATTGATGTTCAGAGGTGAAAGGGAAGGAGTGAGGGCAGAAATGTGGGAAATGGGTCAGACGTGGCTGAAGTCCCTGTCAGTTGTGGTTGCAGGATTCCTAGATTGATTAACATGAAAAAGAAGATATTTTGGAGACACCCCATGGAAGGTGATATAATCGGAAACAAAATAAAGTTACGCTATGAGTGCAGACTGGAAAAATTAAAAGTAAAACTGACAAGCTTCAGGCAGGATTCAATATTGTGAACCTTTTTTTATTTTCCCACTTAACAGAACTGTCAATTTGTACACAGTTAATACAATGTTAATTCATTGTTCATTAACGAAGAAATGCAACACTGACATCAGCTCCCAGAACACTAGCTCCCTTCTCTGAACCAAATGTCTTTGGGAAGAATCCCACCATTTTGAGATCCAATGACAGCAAAATGAAGAGGAAAAGTGAGGGTGGCGAAAAGAAAAGCCTTGACTCAAATTAATAATACATAATCCAGGCAACCCACAAGACAACAGATGCTTATTGATCCAGAAAGCTTGCAGATCCTGAAATGGCCTCATTTAGCCATCTTCAGACTCATGAAAAACAATTGTCCTTGCCTGTAAAGGATAGCTAATAATTAATGGTATTTTTCAAAAAGAAAAGCTTGATAAGTGTCACACTATTGATTATTGAGTGGTAATTGATATATGTCGCAAAGTGCTGGAACCATGGCATGTTGCACTATGGACAGTAACTCTATGAGAATATATTAAGTAAAACATAATATTCTTTTTGTAGATATGCTTTAATTTTGCTTGTTTTACCTGAAGAGCAAAAAGAATCTGAATGTAGGGTGATTTAATTTATTTCTTGATATGTATTGTTGAAGTACTGTTAAGGGTCAGCTTTATGAATTGAATAGTCTTTTATTTATATAAATGCATATTATCTTGAGGTATTGTACATATGTTGACAAAAGTAGGAAATGGATTAAATTGAGTATACTAAAAATTGAAGTTACTAATAGTCAAATTGAATTTTGAAGTTGACAAGCCAGTGCTGATTTCTGTGAACTGACACATTCATTTCAGTCATTTCAGACGAAACGTCTGCAACACAAATTTCCAGCTCGGCGAACAGACCCACAACAACGAGCACCCGAGCTACAAATCTTCTCCCAAACTTTGAACATTTATTTCAGTCACATAAAAAAAATGTATTGTAAGAGTGAGCCTCTGTATTAATTTTGTTTTCTTTTGTTGATTAAAAATGACCAAATGTGGTTTTTCTACAAGATCATCCGCAAGTAATTCGGAACCAGGCACTTAGGAGCTATACAACTCCCGGTATACGTAGATTCAGGAAACCTGTTGATCATCTTACGAAGATTCCCAGCTTTCCATACTCTAGAGGTGATGGCAAAAGTGTTTTACCACCAGTACTTGAGTCGAAGGGCATGGGCGATGGTGTGGACAGAATCGGGTAAGGTGCTAACATCTTCTAAAATGGCCAAAGTATGCAACAATTAATATTCATTTGATAGAATGCAATCCTTTCCTTAATTAATGTCAATTTCTAATATGCTATACAGTAGGCACCTTTGTCCAGAGTTAATTAGGATACTATTTTCTAATGGCGGTCTTGTGGCACAGTGGTACCTGGAAGCTCTGAGTTCAAGTTTCATTCACAGCCATTAGGTTGGATATTAACTTGTAAATTCTTCCAAATATGCCATTGACAAGTGGGAGAGATTTTGGGTTAGTCATGTGATGAAAAGAAAATTAGAGTCTTTCTGTCATTACTATCCGTAGCTCAGGGACGAAACTAAAACATGCATGTATGTGTGCATGCTGGCACATCAATTCCAGCTCCTTGGTGAGGGGATCAGTTAACTCAGTTGGATGAACAATCAGTCTGGATTGGAAAGGTGGGAGAGAGACAAGTTGCATGGTGGAGCAAAAGAAATGCAAGGCTGGAATACAGATTGGAGAGAAAGAGACTGAGGGGGTCAGGAGAGATGAGAAAGCTTCAAAGTGGTGAGGGATTGGGAGATTGCAAAAAGGAGAGAACAGTTTCAAACTTGTCGGTAAATGTCACACAGCTAACTCGGAGCTAAGAAAACTTGAAATCACTGCAGTAATTAATTACTTGCAAAAGACTATGGAATCTCAATCTTTAGGCTGCATAATTTCAGGAGCTACGTCTACATGGGAAAAATTAAATGGATGCTATTGTAATGAACGCTGTGTCAATTATTTCGTTTAAATCTGAGTTTCAGTAAGTGTTGTCACTGCCTCATTAAAATATTCCAGCTTTGTAAATATGTGATAAAACCACATTAGCTTTCCCCTGATCCATCCTGTAGGTGTGCTGAGAGTAATGACTTTTTGTATTTAGTAGTGTGTCAGTTATTTTGAATACAAGTTTGTTGTTAATGTATGCCCATTACCTTTTACCAATTTAAATACCAATTTAATTCACCATTTAGTGAATTAACGATTTCTTTGTGTGATATGGCTTTAAATTTAATGGATGCTGAATAATTGTTGAGGATATGCTGTTAATTTTATTTCTTTGTGAGTCTAAATATCCAATGTGTCAGCATAAAAGACAGAATGTAGTGCTCCTATGTGACTGCATCACTTAATAAAGGACATTGCGAGAATGAAAAGTTAGCTTCTAAAAACTAAAAAACAGCCCTGAAAATCAAAAGTAGCCATTGAAGGAACCTCAAGAGCTTTTGTGCACAGTTGCAATGGAGGTAAGGGAGAGGGCTTCAAAATGGAAATCCTCACTCTAACATTTTTTAAATGTAAATTAGAAATGGGTTTGGCAGCCAGGCCATCACTGTTGGGGTGGAGATGGAGAAACTCGCCCCCACAGAGTAGCCAGTGGCTGCTGCAATATCCAGGCACACAAGGGCAGAGGTGAGATCCTAGCCTTAAGTGGAGCACCGACCATCTGGTCGGCAATTCGGGACTGCTATCAAGCAATTAAACGGGTCCATGCTGCCTGTAGAAACTTGGAGTCTGGCATGAAAATCTCAGTTGTCTTCCTTTACTTGGCCTTAATTGACCCATAATGAGCTGTGCATGCTCCCTGTCACATGTGGGTGGGTGGACATGTTGCCCAGCACACATCTCACCCCATCTCGCTTTCACAAAAATATTCCAGAGTAGGATGGAGGTGGGGAAATTGGCATGCCATGCAAGCAACTGGGCTGTTTCTATTTCTGAGCCTGCCTCTGATCCAAGGCAAGCAGATTTAAATCTCATTATAACAATTATGAGTCACATTACATTACATTAAATAATTCAAATCTCTATTAAATGTCTGGTTTCATTTTTTTCAAGACAATACACAACATAATGATTCTCAGCATATTATGAATTAATGTATAGATGATCTTTGGATTTAATCTTTGTTAATCTATTTGGGAAATGTTAGTTACAAAATTAATTTTATTAAAAGTTAGCAACTGAAAGGTGGAAAGAAAATAAGATGCATTTTCTGAATTTAAGGCATTATATTGTTTGTTCTTGTTCAGTATAGTCATTACTACACAAGTGCTGAGCAAAAGGTTTTACAATATAAAAAATAAGGGATAATAAATGTTAAAGCCAGTACATTGTTGATCCTTGGTGTACTCTCTACTGCACCTTTTGCGAGCTAACTGTGTAGTTAAAAATAACCAATGAAAATGACAGATTCTGAAAAAAAAAGCACTCATAGGTTTTATTTCATATGTGAGCTGAGAGTGACTGCCCTTGATCTCAAGGTTGTCTTTAACCATCAAGGAGCTCAAGCAAAACAGGAGTCAGTGGGAATCAGGAATCATACCTGATACAAAGGAAGATTGTTGTGATGGTTGGAGGTCAGTCATCTCAGGTCCAACATCTCTGCAGGAGTTTCTCGGGTAATGTCCTTGCCTGACCATCTTCATCAATGCCGCTTCATCAATGGCCTTCCCTCTATCAAAAGGGCAGAGTGATGGTAACACAAATGGTAGCACTCTTCTCAATTCCTCAGATACTGAAACAGTCCATGCTCAAGTGTCCAGTTCTGGTCACCTCATTATAGGAAAGATGTAGATGCGAGATGGTGCAGAGGAGATTTACCAGGATGCTGCCTGGAATTACAGGGTTTGTCTTATGAAGAGAGGTGGAGAGAAGAAGGAAGAGAGGTGACTTGATAGAGGTATACAAGGTAATGAGAGGCACAGGTAGAGTAGATATCCAGAGACTTTTCCCCAGGGCAGAATGGCTGTCATGAGAGATCATAATTTTAAATTGATTGGAGGAAGGTATGGAGGAGATGTCAGAAGTAGGTTCTTTACGCAGAGTGGTGGCAATCTGGAGTACACTGCCAGCGGTGGTAGTAAAGTCAGAGACATTAGGGACACTTAAGCAACTGCTGGATAAACACATAGGCAGCGATAAGTTGAGGAGTGTGTAGGTAATGTTGGTCTTAGATTAAGATAAATGATCGGCACAACATCATGAGCCGAAGGGCCTGTACTGTGCTGTACTGTTCTATGCTGTATATAAGACAGAATTTAGCCATAATCCCTTGACATTTAGTGGCATTGCCATCACTGAATTCTCCCACTAACCCCCCTGAGGGTTAACATTCACCAGAAACTAAACTGGGTTAGCCATATATGTAGTGTACAGATCAGAGGCTAGGATCTTGCAGCAAGAAACTGACTTCCTAACTCCCAAAACCTGTCCACCATCTACAAGGCACAGGTCAGGGGTTTGATGGAATACTCCTCATTTATGGATGAGTACAGCCCCAACAACACTCTAGAAGCTTGACACCATTCAGGACAAAGCAGCCCACTTGAATGGCACCTTTCTGAATCTGAAAACATCCTTTGATTTCATTTGATTTATTGTTATCACGTGTACCTAAGTACATTGGAAAGCTTTGTATCACATGAAGTACAGGCAGATCATACATACAAAGATATACAGATCATAGGGTGATTGAACAGAGTGAGGTATACAAAGTTTCAGCTGCACAGGAGGTGTATAAAGCTGCAAATGTGTTGCTGGTCAAAGCACAGCAGGTTAGGCAGCATCTCAGGAATAGAGAATTCGACGTTTCGAGCATAAGCCCTTTATGCTCGAAACGTCGAATTCTCTATTCCTGAGATGCTGCCTAACCTGCTGTGCTTTGACCAGCAACACATTTGCAGCTGTGATCTCCAGCATCTGCAGACCTCATTTTTTACAGGAGGTGTATAAAAGCAAGATCAGCATTAGATTTGAAATTTGAGAGATACATTCAGCAATCAAACAAAAGCGGGGAAGAAGCTGTTCTTGAACCTATTGGTACGTGTATTTAAGCTCTTGTATCTTCCGCCTGCTGAAAGAGGTTGGAAAAGATTATACCTGGGGTAGGAAGTGTCTTTGATGATGTTGGCTGCATTTCTGCAGCAACAAGAAGTGTAGCTGGAGTCAATGGATGGAGGTTGGCTTGCATAATGGTCTGGACTGTGTTCAGAACTTTCTGTAGTTTCTTACAGTCCTGAGCAGAGCAGTTGCTATACTAAGCCATGATCCACCCAAATAGAATGTTTTTTATGTGCATCTGTAAAAGTTGGTGAGGGTCCTTATGGACATGCTGAATTTCCTTTGCCTCCTGAGGAAGAAGAGGCATTGTTGTGCCTTCTTGATCATCTGCGTGGGTAGTCCAGGACAGATTGTTGGTTATCACCTAGGAACTTGACGCAGTTGATCTTCTCCACCTGAGCTCCATTGAGGTAGATAGGCAAGTATCATAGATCAGTACAGCACAGTACAGGCCCTTCAGCCCTCTATGTTGTGCCAACCTTTTATCCAACTCGAAGATGAGACTAACCTATATCTCTTCATTGTACTGTCTTCCATATGCCTATCCAAGAGTCGCTTAAATGTCCCTAATGTATCTGAGTCTACTACCCTTGCTGGCAGTGCGTCTACCACTCTCTGTGTAAAGAACCAACCTCTGTCATCTCCCCTAAACCTTCCTCCAATTACCTTAAAATTATGTCCCTTTGTGATAGACATTTCCACCATGGGATAAGGTCTTTAGCTATCCACTCTATCTATGCCTCTCAATAGCTTGTACACCTCTATCAAGTCACCTCTCATCCTTCTTTGCTCCAATGAGAAAAGCCCTAGCTCCCTCAACCTTTTTTTCATTAGATATACCCTTCAGTCCAGGCTGCATCCTGGTAAATCCCTTCTGCACCCACTCTAAAGCTTCCATATTTTTCCTGTAATGAGATGAACATAATATTCCAATTGTGGTCTAACCAAGGCTGCAGCATAACCTTGCAGCTCCTAAACTTAATCACCTTGCTATGCAAGCTAACACACCATACACCTTCTTAACAACCCTATCAACTTGGGTGGCAACTTTGAGGGATCGCTGGACATGGACCCCAAGATCCCTCTGTTTCTCCACACTGCGAAGAATTCTGCCTTCACCCCTGTGTTCTGCATTCAAATTGAACCTTCCAAAGGGAATCATTTCACACATTTCCAGGTTGAACTTCATCTGCCACTTATCAGCCCAGTTCTGCATCCTGTCAATGTCCCATTGCAACCTCCAACAGCCCTCCACAAGATCCACAACTCCACCAACCTTCATGTCATCGGCAAACTTACTAACCCACCTTTCCACTTCCTCATCCAAGCCATTTATAAAAATTGCAAAGAGCAGAGATCCCAGAACCGATCCCTGCAGAACACCGCTGGTCATCAAGCTCAAGGCTGAATACTTTCCATCTACCACCATCCTCTGTCTTCAATGGGCCAGCCAATTCTGTATCCAGATAGCCAGATTTCCCTGTATCCTGTGCCTCCTTACTTCCTGAAGAAGGGCTCATGCCCGAAATGTCGCTTCTCCTGCTCCTTGGATGCTGCCTGACCTGCTGTGCTTTTCCAGCAACACATTTTCAGCTTTGATCTCCAGCATCTGCAATCCTAACTTTCTCCTACTTTCTGAATGAGCCTACCATGGGGAACCTTATCAAAGACCTTGTTAAGATCCATGTGCATCACATCTACTGCTCTACCTTCATCAATGGGCTTTGACATCACCTCAAAGAATTCAGTAAGGTTTGTGAGACATGACTTGCCCCTTATAAAGCCATACTGACTGTCTCTAATCAAACTGTGGTTTTCCAAGTAATCAAAAATCCTGTCTCTCAAATTCTCTCCAATACTTTGCCCACCGCAGACTTAAGACTGACAGGTCTGTAAATCCCAGAATTGTCCCTATTTCTTTTCTTGAAAAAGGAATAACATTTGCCACCCTCCAATCATCTGGCACTACTCCATCATCAACGGCGGAGCAATCTTTTCCCTCACTTCCTGTTGTAACCTAGGGTATATGCTGTCTGGCCCAGCGAATTCTATCTTTATGTTTTCCAAAATTTTCAGCACATCCTCCTTCCTAACATTAACCTATTCCAGCACATTAGTCTGTTTCACGCTGTTTTCACATACGACAAGGTCCCTCTCATTAATGAATACTGAAGTAAAGTATTCATTAAGGACCTTCCCTACTTCCTCCAACTCCAGGCGCAAGTTCCCTCCATTATCACTGATCGGCTGTACATCACTCTGGCCATCCTCTTGTTCCTCACATAAGTGTAGAATGCCTTAGGGTTTTTCTTTATCCAACCTGCTAAAGTTTTTTCATGCCCCATTCTAGCTCTCCTAAATCCATTCCTCAGTTCCTTCCTGGCCAACTAGTAACCCTTGAAAGCCTTGTCTGATCCTTGCCTCCTGAACCTTAAGTAAGCTTCCTTTTTCCTCTTGACTAGATGTTCCACATTCCAAGGCGAAAGTGGGGACTGCAGTTGCTGGAGATCAGAGTCAAGATTAGAGTGGTGCTAGAAAAGCACATCAGGCAGCACCCAAGGAGCAGGAAAATCAACGTTTCGGGCAAGAGCCCTTCATCAGGATATTTTACATCCCAATGTCACCCAAGGTTCTTTCAACATGCCATGCTTCCTTGCCCCAGTGGGACAAATGTATCCAGCACTATCAGCAAGTGCTTCCTAAAAAACCTCCATACTTCGGTCATGCCTTTCCCTGAGAACATCTGTTCCCAATTTAAGTACCCCAATTCCTGCCCAAAGGCATTGTAATTTCCCCTTCCCCCAAGTAAATTCTTTCCCATACCGTCTGCTCCTATCCCTCTCCATGAGTTTGGGAAAGGTCAGGGAGTAGTGATCACTATCACTGAAATGCTCTCCCACCAAGAAATCTGACACCTGGCCTGTTCGTTGCCAAGCACCAGATCCAATGTGGCCTCCTCTCTAGTCAGCCTATCTACATATTGCGTCAAAAACCCTTCCTGGTCCCTCCAGACAAACACTGCTCCATCCAAACTATTTGAACTCAGGAGGTTCCAATCACTATTAGGGAAGTTAAAGTTACCCATGACAACAACTCTTATTTCTGCACCTTTCCAAAATCTGCCTCTCAATCTGCTTCTCCATGTCTCCGTTGCTATTGGGTGTCCTCCTTCCTTTCTGAAGTCGATGATCAGCTCTTAATTTTGCTGACACTCAGCAGCAGTATGAATCATCTATAGATACACTATATAAATTCACCAGCACTTCTTTGAAAGCATCACCCAAATCCATGACCACCACCATCTATAAGGCCAACGCAGCAGATACATGGGATCACCACCACCTGCACTTTGCCCTCTAAACCATTCACCATCCTGACTTTGGAATATAATGTCATTCTTTCAGGGTCACTGGGTTAAAATTCTGGAGCTCTCTCCCAAATGGCATTGTGGGTCTACTTTCACCAAGTGGATTGAAACATTTCAAGAAAGCAGCTCAGCGCCAACTTCTTAAGGGCAATGAGGAGTGGCAATGAATGTCTGCAGAGCCAGTGATGTACACATACCACAAGAGAATAAAAAAACTTTAAAATTTCTTTGTGGGTTACTTTGATAATTTGCTTTAATTTATGAAATAAGGAAGCAATTACTATTTATCTTTGAATAGTCTCCTTAATGTTTGTGTTTTGTATTAATAGAAAACAAACTCAATGTGGAGTATCAATTTTATACCTATTTTATGAAATAGAATTACATATTTTTGTTCAGAATCTCATTTTAGAGTAGTTAACTGTCTTGATTACATATTCAGTATGGAATGCAGTATGCTCAACTTTAGTCCTGTTTTAATCAATTTTGCATTGATGTATGTCTTTGACCTTTTGACAACTAGTCACTTTAGATGGTTCAGTAAGAAAATGTAAACATTAGTTTGTTCCTCACATCAAGAATGTTTGGTTGGGTGAAGGTGAAATGGAAAAGATTAATATGTACTTAATGAAGTTTGGAAAATTGAGAGTACAATTAAATAATTGTATGAAAAATAGTAGTTAAAAACAGGTTTTATTTAAACACTTATTTCCTTCCTTTTAGACCCCACAATCCCACCCCCACCATCAATAAGATTGATGAATAGCCTACTGTTTGTACCTTCCAATCCAGTCTCAAAGTTTTTTTTCTCCAGCAAATAAACAACATTTTCTTTTCTGTTAATGACCCAAAGGTTGTATCATTAAAGGAGAAAAGTAGACTTTCAGTCTCGGATGAAGAATTTTTTAAAAATTGCACACTGCCATTTCATAACAGAGGTCTGCCTTGCTTGATTAATTCTGGCCATGCCTCCTGAGCGGAACCAATGAAATTAGTTCTCTTTCTGGCTATTAAGGTTGTAGATTTTACTCAATGAGACAATGCTTATTCATACAATAGGCAAATTCTGCATCCAGTACGTAATTTGTTACATAAGAATAAAGATAAATAGATTTTTTTAGATTTACTTATTTTTCTTTAAGTAACACACGCATTCTATTACACCAGCAAATGTTGAAATAGTATTACAGTCAGTTGCAAATCAGTGAATAATGATCTACAAAAAAATTGCATTGAGCTTCAGTTCTTACAATGTTTATCAAGAAAATACGATGTTTATAATGAGACCGCCAAGCATTAGAGTCACAGAAGGAGGCAACTTGGCCTATTGTGTCTGCATCAACTTTCCGACAAGAATTATGACTTTATATTATTTGTCTCCTTTCTCTATAGTATTGCATGTTGTTTCTGTTCAATATTTCATGCAATGCTTTCTTGAATTCCTCAATTGATTGTGTTCCACTACTCTTTCAGGCAGTGCATTACAAACCCAAACCACTTATGCGAATTACATTAAATCTGTGCCCTTTTACAAGCAGAGTTTCTCGCTATATATTCTATTCATACCTGTGATGATTTTGAAAACTTCCCTTAGAACTCCTGTTAGTCTTCTTGTTTCCAAGAACAGCAGTGTCACCCTCTTCAATCTATCCTCATAACTGAAATTTCTTATCCCAGGAACCATTTTGTAAATCTCTTCTGCACTCTCTCCAATGTGTTTACGTCTTTCTTACAGTGTAGTATCCAGGACAGTACACAATATTCTTTCTGAAGTCCAGCAAGTGTCCTATGAACAAAAATAGAAACTGCCTTTTGAAGAATGGTCACTGGACCTGAAAAATTAACTCTGTTTCTGCACACTTCAGGCTGATGGTTTTTCTATCCTTCGTATGGATGGTATAGCATCCTCAGGTAAGACGAAGGGTGGAGAGTTTTTTTTTAATCAACAACTTGTGATGCATGGACATTGCAATCCTGGGCAGCCATTGCTCCCAAACCCTGAATTCCTCACCATCAAATGCTGCTTCTTCTATCTACCACGGGAATTTACCACTGCTATACTAACTGCTGTGTGCTTGCCGCCACAAGCAAAGGTTGAGGAGCTCTGGATGTGCTGTACTCCACCACTAACACCCTGGAGACGGAACACCCTGAGGCCCTGTTTATTGTGACTGGTGACTTCAATCAAACCAATCTAAGGAAGGTGTTGCCCAAGTACCACCAGAACATTACCTGCTCCCCAGGGGCACGAACATTTTAGACCACTGCTACAGCAGTGTGAAAGATGCCATCCCTTACCCTCATTTCAGGAACTCCGACCACAATGCTATGTTTCTTCTCCCGGCTTACAGGCAAAAGCTCAAGTAGGAGACCCCATCATAGATACAGGTCCAGTGCTGGCCAGAGGAGGCAGAGAATTAACTCCAGTGCTGTCTGGAATCGGCTGATTGGGCCATGTTCAAACAGTCCGCAGGTATCTTGGATGGGTACGCCACCACCGTCACAGAAGTCAATCCAGGTGTTCCCCAACAGAAACCCTGGATGAATCAGGGACATAACAGAACTTGCTAAAAACCAGGCGTGAGGCCTTCAGATCAGGAGGCCCACTCAAATATAAGGAATCCAAGTATGACCTTCACAGAGCCATTAAGACAGCCAATGACCAATATTGATCCAAACTAGAGCCCCGGACAGACACCCAGCGACTATGGCAAGGACTGAATGACATCACAGGTTCTAAAAAGAGACATTGCAAGATAGCTGACGATGACATATCCCTCCCAGATCGTCTCAACGCCTTCTATGCTCGCTTTGAGCAGAATTTCAGCAGAGACGAAACACCTATTCCAACAAATCCTGATGAACCAATCCCAACAGTCAGTGCATCAAAGGTCAGATCAGTTTTCCTTCATGTGAATCCAAGAAAAGCGATGAGACCAGACGGAGTACCAGGCCACGCACTCAGAGCATGCACAAATCAACTGGCAGAGATCTTCTCGGACATCTTCTACCTCTCCTTGCAGCAGATACTGTCCCTGCCTGTTTTAAGAGAGCCAACATTTCTTAATAAAAATATATTATATGTAAGAGGGCCAACATCATCCCTGTGCCTAAGAAGGCTCTGAAGCATGCCTTGACTGTCGCCCATTTGCCCTAACTTTGGTGCTCATGAAAAACTTTGAAAGGCTGGTCATGGCATTAATCAACTCCAGCCTCCCCACTATGCTTGACCCACTCAGACCAACAGATCCACGCAGGTGCCATATCACTTGCCCTTCACTCCTTCCTAGAACATCTTGACACCAAGAATAGCTACATAAAAATCCTGATTAGAGTGGTGCCGGAAAAGCACAGCAGGTCAGGCAGCAGCCGAGGAGCAGGAAAATCGATGTTTTGGGCAGGAGCCCTTCGTCAGGAATGAGGCTGGAAGCCTCCAGGGTGGAGAGATAAATGGGAAGGGTGTGGGTCTGGGGTGAAGGTAGCTAAGAGTGCAATAGGTGGATGGAGGTGGGGATAAAGGTGATAGGTCGGAGAGGAGGGTGGAGTGGATAGTTGGGAAGGAAGATTGGCACGTAGGACAGATCATGAGGATGGTGCTGAGCTGGAAGGTTGGAACTGGGGTAAGGTGGGGAGAGGAAAAATGAGGAAACTGGTGAAGTCCACATTGATGCTCTGGGGTTGAAGTGTTCTGAGGCAGAAGATGAGGCATTCTTCCTCCAAGCGATGGGCAGTGAGGGAGTGGCTTTGGAGGAGGCCCCGACCAGAGCCTTCAACATTATTATCCCCTCGAGATTGATAACTAAACTTAGTGATCTCAGACTAAGCCCTACTCTCTGCAACAGGATCCTCAGTTTCCTGACCCATAGGCCACAATCAGTGAAGACTGGGGACAATATTTCATCCTCACTAACACTCAACACTGGAGCCCCCCAAGAGTGCATACTCAGCTCCCTACTGTATACCCATGATTGCGTCACCAAATACCGGTAAAAGGCCATGTACAAGTTCACTGATGACGCCACCATAGTTGGTCGAATCTCAGATGACGATGAAACAGACTACAGACGGGAGGTGGAAGACCTGGAAAAATGGTGCACTGAGAACAACCTCGCTCTCAATGCTGGCAAAACCAAGGAACTCAGTATTGACTTTTGGTGGGATGTTATTCATGCCCCCTCTACACATTAACAACACAGAGGTGAAATGAATGGAGAGTGTTAAGCTCCTGGGAGTGGTCATCCACAACAAGCTTTCTTGGACTCTTCATGTGGATGCACTGGTTACAAAGGCCCAACAACATCTCTACTTCCTCAGGCAGCTGAGGAAAACTGGCATGATGACAAATACCCTTGCCAACTTTTATAGGTGTGCCATTGAGAGCATTCTGTCTGGATGTATCACTACCTGGTATGGCAACTGTACCACTCAAGATCGGAGACGTTACAGAGAGTGGTGAACTCGGCCCGGATAATCACAAAGGCCAACCTCCCATCTATAGAGTCCATCTACCAGGCCCACTGTCAAGGAAAGGCCGCCTGCATTCTCAAAGATCCATCCCATCCTGGCAATGCTTTTCTACAACTACTACCATCGGGGAGAAGATACAGAAGCCTGAACACATGCACCAGCCGGTTTCGAAACAGGTTCTACCCTACTGATGTTAGAATACTGAATGGACTCTCAAACTCTTTAACGTTCGCCTGTACCTGTGTTTTTGTTTTTGCTGCTGTTTACGTATTATTTACTTATCTCTGCTACTTAACTATGTGATCTGCCTGTATTTCTTGCAAGACAAAGCTTTTCACTGTGCCTTGGTACATGTGACAATAAATTCAATTCAATTCAATTCTCAGGTGCTGCCAGACCTGTTGTTACCCAACAATTGCTGTTTTTGTTTTTGATTTCCAGAATCTGCAGTTTTTTTTGTTAAGTGTATATATGGCCAATTATACAATTCTAATAATTAGAAATTGATTTGAATAATAGGGAAAATGGACATTTCTAAATCGTGAGCTCTAAAATAAAATTCAAGGTTTGCATAAAGACTTATAGCTCAGATGCTGGTGGCATGGTTGTGGGTATGTTTGCCGAGCTGGGAAGTTGATTTGCAGATGTTTCGTCCCTGGATGAGATGGTAGAAAGAACACAGAACAGTGAATGCACCACAGAAGTGTACAGAAAAGTCACACACCAGATCAGATCCCAAACTACAACAGCAACCACCTGAACACACACAAGAGAAGTTGCATTAGAACCCTGTTCAAAAAGGCTACAACACACTGCAGCACCCCCAACCTGCGAAGAAAAGAAGAAGAACACCTCTACAGAGTTTCCCCAAGAACAGATAGTCCTGCAACTTCATCCACAGATGCCTAGCAGACGTACAACACAACAAAGACATGCCACGACCACACACACTAGCACGCTACCTTATATAAAAAGCTTCTCAGAACTAGCAGTCAGACTTCTCCGATCATTCAGATTCATGACAGACTATAATCCGACAGCCATGCTCAGCCAACAACCCCCAGAACCATCATCTTTTCAAGTCTAATGTTATTTATAAGATTCTGTGCAAAGACTGCATAAAACACTATATAGGAGAGACAGACAGATAAGTAGCAATCTGTATCCACGACTACCAACTAGCCACTAACGCCACGACTAGCCGTCCCTAGTAGCCATACACATAGATGAGCAGGACCGTAAATTCAACTGGGACAACACAATGATCATGGACAAACTAAACAGAGGACAGCCAGAGAATTTCTAGAAGCGTGGCACTCATCCATACTCCATCAACAAACAGATAGACCTAGACCCAATATACCAGCCACTACAATGATCTATCGGATCCAGCAACAGGAAGCAGCAGGAACATTCCGAAATAAATTCCAGAAGACATAGTACAGCAGCGCTTCACAGGACTGAAGATTTCATCTAGACATGGGACGAAACGTCTGCAAATCAACTTCCCAGCTCGGTGAATATATTTAAAATTAATATAACTTATACAAAACCTTTAATATAATATTAAAGCTTTGGTAACAATAACTGAAATCTGAAATTTTCATTCTTTTTATTCAGTAGTTATCATGTGTAAGTAGTGATTGAATAGTTCATTTTTACTAACTCCATAAATGTCAAATTTTGGATCTTCGCATCTTCCTGGTATTCGTGTCTTCGATACTGCTAACAAAGATAGTTTACCCTTGAATAACATCTTTAAGTTAGGGAAAGAAAAGATCTGAAGCACATCATAGGGAAGATAGCAGACTGTGGACTGTTAGATGGGTTTGGATCTAAGTTCTTTCATTACATTATCTGCAGCAGAGCCTTCAGTTACCTAGGGGCCGAAGCTTTGAAAGTCCTTCCTGAACATCTCGGGCTCCTTAAAGGCTGGATGTTCATCAAGGAGATTGATATCAGGAGTCAGGAATTTTCTCAATCCACTGCATTCTTGCTTTTATCCAAGAGTGGCCATAGCACTCACCCTGTTTTCATGTTGAAGAGGTGGGCATAAGTTTGATATGGGACATTGCATCCAGAGACAAGCCTAGGGAGGCACAGGGATAGGCAGATAATGCGATCATTATTTTAGAGGGTCTTGCCACTGTAACTGAGGTAACAGCCCAGTTATATTCGTGGTTTTTAGGCCCATCCTCCCCCCTACCTCCATGCTGCCTATTCTTCTTTATCTGTCCTTTGCTTTCTCCATGCTCCTTATATTCCTTCCATACTCAATGCCCCACTTACATTCCTGTTCCATTATCCCATGCATGTTCCATGTCCCCTTGTATCATCCATACCTACTGTTCTGTATCTGTAAAGAATAAATGAGCTATTGGAAAGTCTGGAAAGCCTTAGAAATGGTTCTGAAACTGACAACATAAACAAACAGTCTTTGAAATCTTTGAAAAGTACTGTTTACAATCTCATAAAGATGTTAATCACAACACTCATTCCTTGAATCAATGAGAAAAAGCTTTAACCCTCTTAACCATCTTTTAATTCAAATAAATAAAAAAGTATTGAAAAATAATGAAAGAAAGAACAATTTCATACAATTTTGTATATCTGTCAATCAAACAAAGATGGCACTTCCCTTCAAGATGTGTAAATAGATTCCTGCTGAATAAAGTCCATCACCATTCTTGGAACCTACCCAAACATTCAGGCCATCCTGCAATTGTTTCAACAAAGCAGGTTGAGGCCTTTAACTTTTCAAATGAACTCATCATGAATGCTTGATTGAGGTCCAGGAATTGCTAATTGACTCACCTCAGAAGGGAAACAAGAACAGAAGTTGCTGGAAAAGCTCAGCAGGTCTGGCAGCATCTGTGGAGACAAATCAGTTAGTGCTTACGGTTAAGTGGCCCTTCCTCAGAATTCCAGTTAACTGTAATTTCTGTCCACAGATGGTGCCAGACCTTTTCCAGCAATTTCTGTTTTTGATTCTGTCTTAAAGCATCCTCAGTTCTTTGGTTTTTGTATATGCCCGAAATATCGATTCTCCTGCTCCTCGGATGCTGCCTGGACTGCTGTGTTTTTCCAGCACCACATTTTTCAAATAAACACATAGGCCTAAATCAGTCACATGGATAAGCCACATAAACTCACTTGCATAGCTGTGAATTTCCATTTCTAGATTCTTTTTGGGTCAGTCAATCTTGAATTTATCAATGAAATGAACGCAGCACTACCTTTGATATTGAGTAATACTTGGGGTTAAAGACTTGAGTCTTTCTGTGCAAACCAGCTCCAAATCTAAATTTTCAATGACATTTTTCAGCAGTTTTCCAGTAAGTTTATCCTGCTGAATGAATGAGGAATTTTGTCTAGCTACAGTCTAAAAAGAACATGCATTTTCAACCTGCAGCATTAAATTTTGTGTTTCTCTCCATAGATGTTGTTAGAACTCCTGAGTATTTATGCATTTTCTGTTTTATGTAGGGTTTACAGTATCTTCAGCATTTTAATTTCTGAATTTTGTTTTGTAGTTCAGAGTTTGTGATTGGCTGATTTTGCAAAGCTTACTCATTCATCAGTTGTGATTGGGCAGAGAAGCAACTCAAAATTATATTATCCTTCTGTGTTTTCATGCAATTTCTGCTTAGTTTATTTGAATTTCACTCCAGTTTATTTTCTATACGTAAAATTCTGCATGGAAATTAATATGGGTTAAATTTGGGCTGCATTCCTGAATCACTGAAGACTATCTGGTGTAGGTACACACAGGGTTGTTATAGAGCAAGTTCCAGGATTTTGATCAAGTGAAAGTGAGTTAATGACAATGACAATATATTTTTCCAAATTCTTTTGTGGGGGTCAGTGGGAGGTGACGTAGTGGTAAAAAAGGACTAGTAATCCATATTCTCAGCTTAATTTACTGTGACATGGATTCAAATCCCACCATAGCAGATGGTGAAATTTGAATTCAATAAAAATCTGAAATAACAGATCATGTACTGTCAATTGTCATAAAAGCCCAGTTGGTTCACTAATGCCTTTAGGAAAGGAAATCTAATGTCTTTACTTGGTCTGTCTTACATATACTCCAGACCCACAGACATCTGGTCGACTCATAACTCCAGGTAATTAGGAATGGGCAATAAAGGCTGATCTAGCCAGTGACACACACATCCTAAGAACTTTTAAAAAGGTCAGGATGGTGAGAGGTTAAAGGAAAACCTACGGGGTGATCTAAGATGGCGGCGATCTGAGAAGATCGCACTGCAGAACTTCGCATCGCAGCAGGAGCAGGACGGTCCTTTAATCTGCCCAACCCAGGTCATCAGGATTTCTTGGGCATTGGAAAGATTGTGGAGCCCCAAGAAACATTTAAAAATTGACTTACCTGTATTTTCAGCTGTCCAGAAATGCCTAAAAAGGGAGGAGGAGCATCCGAGGCCAGGTCTGCAGCTCAGCCTGCAGCAGCCTTGGAGCCGATTACTCTCCAGGACCTGGTGAACCAGCTCTCGAAATCTCGCGAGATGCTGGGGAAACAGATTGAAGAGAAGCTGGCTCCAGTCTCTCTCATGCTGCAGAGGCATGAGCAGCAGCTGGGAGACCTGGAGAAGAGGATGGATGAGGTAGAGCACAGGGTCACAGTGGTGGAAGCTGATGCCAGTTCATTCAAGGATGAGATCCAAGCCCTGAAGATGCAGGTTCGTAATTTGCGTGACCAAGTGGAGATGATCTTGAAAACAAGGGCAGGAGAAAAAACATCGGTCTACCTGAGGGTAAGGAAGGTGAACGGCCTGCGGAATTTGTTGAAGATTGGCTTCCAAACTTCCTTGACTTGGAGGCTGGCATGAGAGGATTGAAGATAGACAAGGCTCACTGGGTTGCAGCGCAGAGGTCGGGTCTGGGTCAACGCCCTCGTCCTTTCCTGGTGCGGTTCCATCATTACCGGGATAAGGTGAGAGTCATAGAGGCTTCCAGACTCCAAGGGATGGATTCAAAGGCCCTAATTTACGAGGGGTCTAAGATTATGTTTTTTCAGGACTTTTCAGCGGCGGTGATCCAGAAATGAAAATCATATGATGGCATCAAGAGAAGACTGAGGGAGCTTGGGATTCAGTACTCCGAGATACCCGGCAGTGCTTCGGATCACCTTAGATGGATCCATGCATCTCTTTGACTCATCGGAGAAGGCAAGAGACATTGTTGACAAACTAATTTAATTTAAACAATTGTAGTATGTATAAATATTGTTGTGTAGGTATGTGTTTATCATTCTGAAAAAGAAATGGAGGAAATCCAGTTGGAGCTTTGTTTTTCCCTTTTTTTTCCTCTATTGATTATAATTTGGTTCAAACTATGTCTGGCAGTGGTTAAGATGTACATTTTAACTTTCTAAGTTAGGACATACCAAAGGATGGGTGGGGTATTTATTCCCCCTTTTTTTAAGAAAATAATTTTTTTTATTCATATTGATATTCTATGGGGTGTTTATTCTTTTTAGCTTGTGCTTACAATGCGGCTCTAGCTGAGAAATGTGAAGGTGGTTGAGATGGTTAGATGCCTATTTATGGGCAGTTCGGGATGGGTAGTTGCCCCCTCCGGGCAGGGGATGAGTTCCCCTACTCAGCGCTATTGGCACTTTACATGTTGGTTTGTTTTCTGATTTTTGTTTTTTTTTATTTTTAATGATTTTGTATGTTTGATAAATGTAGTGGTTTTAGTTTATGTAGTTTTTATATTTGGTGGACCAAGTGACACTAAGGCTCAGCAATTTGCAGTTCGGGTTCCTCCTTTCTGGAATTTTAATGTACTTGCAGAAGATTATGGCTAATGATTTGATTAAATGGTGTACCTGGACTATCATGGGAAGTCACTCACCAATTAAGAGGAAGCAGGTACTCTTGAGTCTTAGAAAGGAGAAGGTGGATATTGCTTTGTTCCAGGAGACACATTTGGATGATCAGGAACATCTGAAATTACAGCAGAATGGCTTTGACCATTTTAGTTCTCATAATTTAATACCAAAAGTAGGGGAGTGGCTATATTGGTTAGGAAAAATCTCTCACTTAAATTGTTGGAATGTGTTAAAAACACATAGGCGAGGTTTGTAATTCTTAAAGCCTTGATCAATGGGGAATAATATGGTGTTTTAAATGTTTATGTCCCCCAGCTCATCCTCTTAAATTCTTGATAGATGCTTTTTCTAAACTGATAAGTCTCAAGTCTCGGCACATCATTATAGGGGGAGATTTTAACTGCCTCATGGATCCCACAGTAGACAGGTTGCCAAAAGGTCCCTCGATACCCTTTGCACAAACTAAACAGTTATAGGGTTTGTGTGGGGAATTAGGGTTGGTGGATGTCTGGAGGTGTCTCCACCCTACAGGTAGGGATTTCACATTTTTTCTCCAATCCACATAGATGTTACACGAGGATTGATTTTTTGCTGACCCCTGCGGTAACCCCGGATCTGGTGGCATCTTGTACGATTGGTAATATTGCCATCTCTGATCATGCTCCAGTGTACCTCGTGATTAAGATTAAAGATGTTATTGTGGATTCAAGGTACTGGTGAATGCACCCCTTTATTCTCATGGACAGGAAGTTTGTGGAGTACTTCTCTAGGGAATTTCGGGCATTCCTAGACATCAACATAGGCTCGGTTGATAGATCATATGTTCTTTGGGAAACTGCCAAAGCTTATGCCAGGGGGTTAGTTATTTCATATTCCACCAATAGGAAGTGGCAGAGGGGTGAGCAGCAATGCCTCCTTGAAGCACGGTTAAAGGCAGCCGAGAAGACCTATTTTGACAGCCCTCATTGGTCAAACTATAGAGGATTATGGCACTGCGGTCTGCACTAAATTCCCGTGCTCACGCAGATGGCAAAGAAGGAGCTGGCCTTTGCAAAGCAAAGGTTATACGAGCATGGTGACAAGCCAGGCAAATACTTAGCATACTTTGTCAGAAAGAGAAGTGTCTCACAGACCATTACAACAATTAGGGAAGGGTTTGGGAACTTAATATGTGATTCTAAAAAGATTAATGTGGCGTTTCAGAGATTCTACTATGAATTATATCAGTCTGAGAATTGTGAGGAGGGGCAGGCCAAAATGGAATCCTTTTTTAGAAATCTGAAGCTCCTGGGTGTGACTCCCGAACAACAGTCCTTTCTCAATGCCCCATTATCAGAGCAAGAAGTGCAGGAATCTGTGAGGCAGCTTCAGAGTGGAAAGGCGCCCGGTCCTGATGGACTTCCTAGTGAATTCTATAAGGAATTTATAAGTATACTGTCAGGCTTGATGCTGAATACGTTTAATGATTCATTCAGTCGTGATTGTCTCCCACCATCTCTGAGAGAGGCCAATATTTCACTTATCCTTAAAAAAGAGAAGGATCCGGAAGACTGTGCTTCATACAGGCCCATCTCACTCTTAAATGTGGACTTTAAGATCCTCTCTAAGGCTCTCACGTTAAGGCTGGAGACTGTGTTACCCTCTATTATTAAAGAGGATCAGACGGGCTTCATAATGGGTTGCAGATCCTTCAATAATGTTAGGAGGCTGCTTAACGTAATTCAAGCATGCTAACAGCAGTCAATACAGGGATTGGTGAGTTCTTTCGATGCAGAGAAGGCATTTGACCGAGATGAGTGGCTGTACCTTTTCTATACTCTAGACCGGTTTGGTCTGGACGACGTTTTCATAAGATGGGTAAATGTTCTCTACAGTGTACCTCTCGCTGCGGTAATTACCAACGGGGTACGATCAAGCAAGTTTAATATTTCCAGGGGCAGCTGGTAGGGCTGTCCACTTTCACCATTACTTTTTACGTTGGTGATTGAACCGTTGGCAGAGGCCATTCGTGGGGATCTCAATATATCAGCTCCAGAAGTGGGGTCAAAATTACGTAAGATCTCACTGTATGCAGACGATGTTCTAATTTTCTTGACAAATCCAGTAGTTTCAGTGCCTTGCCTGATACAGTGCATTCACGCGTTTGGCGCTTTTTCAGGGTATAAGATTAATTTTGCTAATTCAGAGGCTATAACTATGGGTGGTCTTATGAAAGAGTTGGCTCTTGAGAGTGAGTATAGATTCCCACTTAGGTGGTCACAGGAGGATTTTGTGTATTTGGGCATATTCATTACTCCAGTTCTGGATTGGCTGTTTAAAGCCAATTTTACTCAATTATTTGGAAAAACTAAACAAGATCTCCAAAGATGGGAGGCACTTCCAGTCTCGTGGTTAGGTCGGATAGTGCTTATTAAGATGAATATTCTCCCTCGTTTGCTATACCCAATACAGATGCTCCCCCTGATTTTCAATAAACAAACACTCAGGAGACTGAACAGTTGGTTCAGCTCCTTTATCAGGCACCGTAAACGGCCCCTCATTAAATTAGCCAAACTGCAGTTGCCTCACAGAATGGGGGGAGTAGACCTTCCGGACATTAAAAATGACCAATTAAGCTCGCCTTTGACCTATGGTGAGTGATTGGTTTGCGGGGACCCTCTTTCAATATGGCTAGATAGTGAAGCCTCCCAGGCAAGGTGCCCCCTTACCATTTTGCTGTTTTTGGACAAGGTGAGGACAGTTAGGGAATATTGCCATAACCCATTACTCATCAATACTTTTAAAGCATGGAGGGCAATTCAGCAGAGGGAAGGTAATATTGGCAAAACATCTTTGTTCACACCTTTAGTGGGTATGCCGGGTTTTCAACCAGGTATGATAGATTCAGGATTTAAACGATGTATCTAGCATGGGTGATTTATTTGAGGGAGATGTAATGATGTTCTTTGATCAGTTAGTATGGAAGTACGAGTTACCTAATAGAGACCTCTTTCAATTTTTGCAAGTTTGGGATTTTATTCAAAAAAAGACCACACTTTTGACTGATCCTTACAAATCTGACATAGAAAGAGGGATACTAAGGGCTAAGAGTACACTCTCTGTCAGTACTTTATATCACCAATTGGGGGGTGCCACCTCAGATGAGTCTGATCGACTCTGCAAGATGTGGGAAAGAAAGCTGGGTGTTGAAGTTTCTTCAAAGGCATGGGAGGATATTTGGGAGAATGCATGGAAGATATCAATTTGCAATAGGACCCATGCTTTACAGTTGAAGATTCTCCACAGGATCCACTTAGTCTCAGACCATTTGTCAAAATTTAAACCAGGGGTAGCTTCAGCATGTCCAAATGCAAGGTCTGCACGGGCACTCTTACCCATGTCTTTGGTCTTGTGACAGGCTTCAAACATATTGGAGCGCTGTGGTGGGTGCAATGGAGAGGACTTTGGATGTAGGGGTGGGGAAGGACCCTATCCATTGTATTTCCTGCAGATGTGCATCAGAAAAATCTTTTCAATATTCTTACGTTCTGTGCAAGGAAGAATGTCTTGCTCGGTTGGAGATCCGAAACCACCCCCCCCCCCCACCAGGCCTGTCGGGTTGGCGGAAGATTGTCATGGAGCATATTCCCCTGGATTTTCTCACAAATACGGTACACCACAAAACTGAGAATTTTTACAAGACATGGCAATCCTTTTTGAAATACCTGGACACAGATTTATCTGCCACACTAACAAGGGCTTTTATATAGTCGTAACGATTGTGTTTCATGAGTCCAATATCCAGGGAGGAGGAACTGTGAATGTATGAGTGTTTTGTTTGGCTGGGCTGAGTTATTACTGTTTATTTGTTTGTTGTTTGGTATTTATTTATTTAGTTAAATAGCTAGTTTAGGTATTTTTTTTATTTTGTATTTCCCTACATATGTTCATACATTCATACAGGAGGGTGGGTTGGGGAATTTTTTATTATTATTTGGGTTTATTTTTGTACTATTTTTGCACTGTTTTGAATTGCATTGTTTTGTATTTGTTGTAATATTTAAAAATCTATTTTTCCTTTATATTTGTATTACATTTTTTATTAAATATATATTTTTATTAAATATATTATATAGAAAGGAAAACCTGCAAGTGTTGGTGTTCTCATGAATTTGCTACACTTGTCCTTCTGGATGGCAGAGGTCATATCATGACAGTTTAGTTATTGTGGACAGCAAATCAACATCAGCAGTAGTTAAGTGCTTGTTGAAATTGGGTCAACTCATTTCTCATGAATATACAAACAGCCAGATTATGAATAGGAATATTCCATTTAGACTTGTAGTCTACTCCACCATTTAATAAGATTATGGCTGCGCTGATTATGGCCAGAATTTCACAACCATGTCTACCCCAATAATTTTTAATTTCCTTTTTGGACAAGAATCTATCTGCATCTGCCTTACAAATATTAAATGACTTCAACTTTCTGAGGAAGACAGTTCCAAATTTTCACACCATTCTGAGAGAAGACATTCCTCCTCATCTCTGTCTTAACTGTGAGACCTCTTGTTTTAAACTGTGTCCCTTGATTCTTGTTTCTCTCAAAAAATAAAACACTCTTTCAATATCCACTCTGTCGTGTCCCTTCAGGATCTGCTATGGTTCAATAAATCACCTGTCATCTTCCTAAACCCCAGTGGATAAAGGGCAGCCTGTCCTCCTAGAATAAGCTCCCATCCCAGTTATCAGTTGAGTGAACTTTCTGTAAATTGTTTCTAATTCTGTTAGATGAGAAGATCAAACATGAGCACAATACATTAGATATTGCCTCACCAATGCCTTACCTACATGTATAGTATCCTTACATTTATATTTCATTCCCCTTGCAATAAACAGTAGAATTCCAATTGTTTTTGCTTAGCATGTTAACATAGTTACTGTGATTCAACTACTAATGCATGCAGATCTGTCTATAGCTCAAGAGTTCTGAAGATTTCTGTACATTTAAATACTATGCTGATTTTCTGTTCTTCTAACCAAAATAAACAATCACTCACTTAGCTGACCTATCCCTTTCCAGACTCCTTTCGTCCTTTTACAACTTCATTTTCTAACTATCTTTGTACCGTTGGCAAATTTAGCAAAGATAAATTTGGTTCCTTCATACAAGTTATTTATATAGATTGTAAATGATTAACACCCCAACACTGATCCCTATCTCACCCAACTTGTGATAACCTTTTCATGCCCACTCTTTACTTCCTATTAGCTAAACAAATCCTCTGTCCAGGCTAATATGTTACCCTCATACCATGAATTCTGATGTTGCATAGTATCTTTTAAGTGGTACCTTGTCAAATATCTTCTGGACATCTAAGTACAATACATCCACAGGTTCCCTTTTATAAATTTTGTACATTATTTTCTCAAAGACTCCCAGTAATTTGGCCAGAAATTATTTCTCTTTCACAAACCATGTTGACTGTACCTGATTGCATTAAGATTTTCTAAGTATTCTATTATAACAACCTGAATAATAGATTCCAGTATTTTCCCAATGATTGATGTTAAGTTAACTGGCCTAGAGTTTTTGCTTTCTGTTGCTTTCCTTTCTTGAATAGAGAAGTCACATTTGCTACTTCTCAATGGATCTTTTTCTAGATTGTAAGAAATTTTGTAAAATTAAAACAAATGTATCTACTATCTCAGCAGCCACTTGTTTTTACTCCTTAGTATAAGTCTGTAAGAATGAAGTCTCAAAGAGCCAGAGGACCTGTCAGATTTTAGTTCTAATTTTCTGAACATTCTTTCCTGTAATTATTTTAGGTTTCTTGCTCCCTTTCACATTCTAATTCACAATTATTTCCAGAATGTTATTTGTGACCTCCACAGTGAAGATAGATGCAAAGTATCTGTTCAATTAATCCTCCATTTCCATACTTTCCATGATTAATTACCCAGTCTCACTCTCTAAAGAACCAATGTTCACTTAATCTTTTTCTGTTTAAATACTAGCTTAAGCTTTTTAAATATATATTTCTACCTATCTCTCTCATACTCTAATTGCTCCCTCCTTATTGGTCTATTAGCCATTCTTATCTGTTCTTTATATTCTTTACAATCTTCTAATTTGCATCTTATCTCTGGGTAATTGTGTGCTTTTTCTTTCAAGTTAGTGTTTTCTTTCATTTTCTTAGTTATCCTTGGTCAGTGTGCTTTTCCCTTAGAATCTTTTTTTTCCATTGAAATATATATTTTCTGAGCATTCTGAAATACCTCCTTAAATATTGACCACTGTATTTCTCCTGATCAAATCTTAATTTAGAGTCCAATTTCACTTCAGCCAGTTCCGTCTTCATGCCCTCATAATTGTCCTTATTTAAGTTTTAAACACTAGTCTTTGTTCACTTTGCCCTCAAAATCAATGCAATGTTCAATCATATTTTGATCACTGCTACCTTGGGGATAGAACATTGCACTGCAGTACAATGGCCCTCGATGTTGCGCCAACCCGTGGAACCAATCTGAAGCCCATCTAACCTACACAATTCCATTCTCATCCATATGCCTATCCAATGACCAGTTTTATACAGATGCAGCATGATCTCGTGATTCTGAAATTCAATCCCTCGACCGATAAAAGCTAACACACCTTATGCCTTCTTCATAACCCTATCAACCTGGTAGCAACTTTCACAGATCTATGCACATGGACTCCGAGATCTTTCTGCTCATCCACACTACCAAGTCTTACCATTAGCCTAGTACTTTGCATTCCTATTACTCCTTCCAAAGTGAATCACCTCACACTTTTCTGCATTAAACTCCATTTGCCACCTCTCTGCTCAGCTCTGCAGCTTATCTATGTCTCTCTGTAACCTACAATATCCTTCGTCACTATCCACACTCCATCGACCTTGATGTCGTCTACAAATTTACTAACCCATCCTCTATGCCCTCATCCAAGGCTATTAATAAAAATGATAAACAACAGTGGACCCAAAACAGATCCTTGCAGTCCCCCACTCATAACTGAACTCCAGGATGAATATTTCCTATCAACCACCACCTTCTGTCTTCTTTCAGCTAGCCAATTTCTGATCCAAATCGGTAAATCACCCTCAGTCCCCTACCTCCTTTTGTGCAGTGGACTACCATAGGGAACCTTATCAAATGGCTCACTGAAATCTATATACACCACATTGATGGCTTTACCCTCAGCCACCTGTTTGGTCACCTTCTCAATAACATTTTTGAGGCACGACCTACCCTTCGCAAAACCGTATTGACTATCCCTAATCAACTTATTTCTTTCTAGTTTATTATAAATCCCGAAGTAAGGTTCACAGGTCTATAATTTCCAGGGTTGTCTCTACTCCACTTCGTGAACAAGGGAACAACATTTGCTATCCTCCAGTCTTCTGGCACTATTCCTGGAGACAATGATGACATAAAGACCAAAACCAAAGGCTCTGCAATCTTCTGCCTGCCTTCCTAGAGAATCTGAGGATAAATCCCATCCCACCCAGAGAACTTATCTATTTTTACACTTTCCAAAATTGCTAACACCTCCTCCTTATGCACCTCAATTCCATATAGTTTAGTATCTCAATATTCTCCTCGACCACAATGTCTTTTTCTAGTGTGAATACTGACGAAAAGTGTTCATTTAGCACTTCCACTATCTCTTCTGACTCCACGCACAACTTCCCACTACTATGCTTGATTGGTTCTAATCTTACTGTAGTCAAAAGTGAGGACTGCAGATGCTGTAAACCAGAGTTTAGATCAGTGTAGTGCTGGAAAAGCACAGCAGGCCAGGCAGCATCTGAGGAGCAGGAAAATCGCCGTTTCGGGCAAAAGCCCTTCATCAGGAATCCTAATCTTACTGTAGTTTTTCTTTTATTCCTGATATACTTATAGAAAGCCTTAGGGTTTTCCTTGATCCTACCCACAGTAGCTGGTCCTTGAATAAGTTCCACATTTCAAATGTACCCATTCCCTGCAGTTTCTTTCCCCATCGTATGCATCTTAAATCTTGCCTAGTCGCATCGTAATTGCCTTTCCCCCAGCTATAACCCTTGCCCTGCGGTATATACCTATCCTTTTCCAGTAAAGATAACCGAATTGTGGTCACGATCACCAGAGTGCTCCAAATCTAACACCTGGCTGGGTTCATTACTCAGTCCCAAATCTAATGTGGCCTCGCTCCTTATTGGCCTGTCTACACACTGTGTCAGGAAACCCTCCTACACACATTGGACAAAAACTGGCCCATCTAAAGTACTTGAACTATAGTATTCCCAGATAATATTTGGAAAGTTAAAGTCCTCCATAATAACTACCCTGTTACTCTCACTCCTATCAAGGATCATCTTTGTTATCTGATTCTCTATATCTCTGGAATTATTTGGAAGGCGAGAGAAAACTCCCAACAGGGTAACCTCTCCTGATAACTTAACAACAAAGTAATACATTAATCCTAATAATTAGCTATAAGTATATAGAACCTTCTGCATTATTCAATATGACATGGCTGATCATATACTTCTGTGCTTTTGTTCATCTCTCTGTCTATTGCACCAAAAGCATCCTAATTAGAGATACTCCTCTACCGAGATTGCTATCCTTCCTACAAGTCACGTACCCTTGAGTATCCAGAATGTAAATGTACATAGGCAGGGAATTGAGGTTTACAGAGTGCATAGAGGCAAAACATTTTTAGTTTAGACAGGTATCATATGTTAGCATAGTCTTGGTGGGCCAAAGGGCCTGTTCCTGTGCTGTAATGTTTGTTTTCTTATCCCAGTATTTGCTATCTTGTAGCCATTTCTCTGTAATGACTATCGGATGATACATACGTATTTCTGTTTGCATTTCCAATTAGTCTGTTTTGTTAAAAATAATGTGTCCATTCAAATTCAGAGCCCTTAGTTCTGCCTTTTTGCCACTTTTCATTTTAACCCTATCTAAAGTTGCATGCTTAGGTTTGCATACTTGCATATTGTATTAAGAACATGATAGATGGGGTTACAATTTCCCTCATTGCTACCTTGCTCTCTAGCGTTGTCTCTGTTTAATTCATAGAATCTTCTTAAATCTAATCCCTTTCCCTGCTATTTAGTTCAAAGCCTTCTGTCCCATGCTGGTTATGTGACTCACCAGAACACTGGTTCCAGCAATCATCACAATGTTGCATATCCCACTTTCTCCTGTGCTGGTACCAGTGTCCTATGAATGAAACCCATTCTTCCAATTCCAGTCTTTCAGCCGTGCATTCATCTCTTTAATTTAATTTAGCCATCTTTAACATTATGCCAAATTCTTTCATGGCTCAGGTTATAAAGCAGAGATTATTATTTGAGGTTTAGCTTATGCAAGCATGATAGATTCATTTCAGGTGCATCTGGACAGATGCATGAGTAGGTGGGGAGCAGACGGAATTGGGCGATAGGTTTAAATATTGGATTTGGATCATCACAGGTTTGGAGGGCTGAAGGGCCTGTTCCTGGGCTGTAAATCTTCTTTGTTCTTCTTCATTCTGTGTTCTGCTTTCTTTACTTAGCCCCTTGCTCATACTCCCTCACAAGAACCTTTTCATTATTCTGATGTTTGCTTGACTTCAGAGCAAAATATCTTGCAGTGATTCAGAACCCTCCCGGGGTCCCTTTAAGCAGAGAGCCTTCTTTGACTAATCCAGTATGTAATCTGTGATTGATCAAGAAACCCAGAATTAGAATGCTAGTGCCATGTCTGAGTTAAACAGCCCCTGCAAAGCCTACGTCTTCAGCATTCATTTAGTTCCTGACCCACGACAGATCCCAGTCATCAATTTTAAAGAACTGATTGGCAGGCAGTCCAGTGAGTTACCCTGCTGGTAGGGGCAGCATGTTAGTCGTCATCCAAGGTGCTCACCCAACAGTTTTTACAAAAATTTAAAATTACACACTTTGAGTTTGCCTATACTAACCATTAACCATTTTAATGATAATAAAACCAAGTGAAAGATGGAAAATCGAGGATAACAGAAAATTCTTAAAATACACAGCAGGACTGTAGCAATGTTTGTGGAGAGAGAAATAGAATTAACTTTTCAGATTGATTACAATTCATCAGAGCTGAAAATCTAGACTCCGATATGAAGAATCATAAATATGGATTAAGGTTAAAGTAAAGCCTGGTTTAGTACACAGATATTCCAATACTCTCTATTTTGATGTATTTCAACTTTCTTCCTGGTCTATTAAATCTTCTTTTCATTTCAGTTTTTTGCTTGTTTAATAGAAACAGAAATTCATTGTACAGATGTTAACTTAGGGTGATTTTGTAAACCTCGAATGAACCATTACGTACAATAAAACTTACTTTAAGTAGGTCTTCTCTGAGTAAATGTGCCTCCTCATATTTCAGTTCCAGTCAAACAGAGGCTAGACTGACAGGATATAGAACTCCCATTGCAGTTAGACCGGGCTGTACCAGTTTAAGTTTATGCTTTTTTCCAGAAGAATGGTTGGCGATGATTTTGTCACAACCACTCTTTACCAGCATATGAATACTAATTTTCATTGAGGGCAGAGATGAAGCACTTTATGTCTCTTCATTTGTAATATAATCTTGAAAATAATTGATTATAAATGTGATAATGGTATGACAACTTTTTATTTATTTAGTATTTTTGCCAGAAGTATTTAAGTTAATTAAAATGTCCAATTATCCAGGTTATTTTACATATATGTAAGGAAACATGGCTACTATCAACAACTAAACAAGTGAAACAGCAATAAACAATAAAATATGGTTTGGAAGAATCAATTTCCTTTAATTCAGTAATTTCACTGAACCGTTGAGTTTGCTTTCTTGCATGTCCACCCTGCCAGAAGCAAAATGAACAAGAGCACATTAGATTTGATGAGCTGTTTGACAATATTCATTTGCTGCATTTGATCCATAACTAATGTTTCTAAGCAAAGTGCGATAAGTAGCCTAACTAGCAATGAATGTTGTGTCTGCAATAAAACAGTGAATGGTCTTTCTTTTTTCCAATATTTTTTCAAATGGAAGGCAATATGTTTTGTTTGCCATTCTGGTTTGGTCCAGGTTAAAAAAAATCTGACATTGTTTTTTATACTCGCAGTAAAAAAGCAAGAACATTGTATGTTAGCCATTTGAATATCATAACAACGTGGTATTAGTCATTGGGAAGTTAATCCCATTTTTCTGATTATGTATGCATATGGGTATTTCAACAAAGTCTGTTCTCTGAAAGGAGAATGATCAGATTTAATTTAGTAAAACCCTGATGAGGACTTGAAACAAATAGACAAAATGCAGATGAGTACAGAAATAGGAAAATAGGGCAGATGCAGGAGGGAGGGTTTTAGATTCTTGTATCTATGAAGAAGGTGGAGACCTCTCCAAGCGGGATAATTTCACCTAAACCAGAATCGGATCAACATCCTTGTTGAAATACTTGCTGGTGCTGTTGGGAGGAGTTTAAACTAGTTGTGCAGGAGCAGGGTACATAAAGGGTTAGCTTAAGAGTGATACAGCGTACCTTAGAAAAGGAACCTCGGCAGAGGGAGTTCAGGCGTGTTAAGTCTCAAGAGACTAAGGCAAGTCTCTACTTTAATGCTGGGAGTACGATAGGTGAGGCAAATGAGTTAAGGGCTTGTATTAACATGTGGAATTGTGACTTTGCTGCCAAAACAAAGAGAGGGACAGGATTGGCAACTCAACATTCTCGTAGAACATAGAACAGTACAGCATAGATACAGGTACTTTGGCCCATCTTGTCTGTGCCCTGGGATATAGGATCATCAGGTAGGACAGGGGAGGGTGTAAAAGAGGAGGTGGTGTTGTGTTATCAATTAAATGAGTCAGTTACTGCTCTAAGGAGGGATTGTCAAATGAGGTTTTGTGGGTCAAGTTTAGGAATAAAAGGGGGGGGGGTCAATCACACTGATTGGAGTGTATTATATGGTTTCAAATAGTCAGCAGGCAATTAAGGACCAAATATGTAGATAATTAACTGAGGTGTGTAAAAACAATAGTAGGGTAATTATAGTAGGGGATTTCAACTTCCCCTATATAAATTAGGATAAGAGTATTATCAAGGGTCTTAGTGGGTGAGATTTCTTGAAATGTATTCAGGAAAGCTTTGTGTATCAATATGTAGATGGTTAGTACTGAACTTAGTTATGGGGAATGAAGCTCGACAAATATTTGAGGTGGCATTGGGTGAACATTTTAGTGATAGTGACCATAACACGTTAGGTTGTAAATTTGTACAGAAAAGAAGAAAAATTACCTGTGAAAAGGGTATTGGATTGTGGGAAGGCAGATTTTATTAAAATAAGGCAAGATCTGGCGAAGTAGCCTGGAAAGCACTACTTGAGGGTAAAATCACATTGGAACAGTGGGAGGATTCAAAAAGGAATTGGGGACAGTATAGGCCCAACATATTTCCTTTGTGGTTAAATGTAGGAGTAATAAGACTAGAGAACCCTAGATGTCTAGAAGCATTCAGAACTGGATGAGAAGGAAAAGAGAAATATATAACAGGTACAAAGGGAACTAATCAATGGAGACCCCAATGGAGTGTAGAGCGTGCAGGAGGAGCTTAAGAAAGTAATCAGAGAGCATGAAAAATAAATGCTATAAATAATATAGTGTAGTAATAATATAAAATACTAAATGATTTAAAACAGTGGGTAAGATTAAGTAGACCTCACTTTCTCCTTGAAGATTTTAACCTACTGCGAATCCTCTTGCAAGGATGCCTTCCTTGAAGAAGCTCTCTTGCTCCCTCTACAAGGATTTCAGTGAGTCCCTCTCTGACTGCACCCCCCAGGTCATCTCCTCTGCACAGAAGCTCTTCAGCCACGTTCTCAAACAGACTCGCTACCACAGCCACATCTCCTTCCTCAGCACCTGCCTATGGAACCGACTGATCCCGCACGGACTCCAGACTACGTTCCGACCAACAAAATTTGGACCCAACCAGGACAACCTGTACCTACAACAAATCCGAAGCCTCCAGCAACAGACCTCTCTCCGGATTCTCCGCTCCACCCTTGCAGCCATACGTTGCTACCTACATTCCCTGCAATCAGCCCTACCCGAAGGGCTTATGCCCGAAACGTCGAATTTCCTGTTCCTTGGATGCTGCCTGACCTGCTGCGCTTTTCCAGCAACACATTTTTAGCTAAGATTAGGTAGAATCCCAAGATATTCTGCAATGCTATCAATGGGAAGAAAATAAACAGGGAAACGGTAGTGCCCATTAGGGCAATCTATGCATAAGAATACTTCACATTTGTCTTCGTTTAGGAGGAGGATGTTGGTGCAGAATTTGGGAAGATGACTATGAAGTTCCTGGGAAGATTGATAGTAAGAGTGAGGAGGTTTTGAAGGTTTTGGTTCATTTAAAAAATGGCAAACGCCCAGGTTCAGATGAGTTCTATCCCAGGTTGCTGTTGGAGATGAGGGAGGAAATCATAGGTACCCTATCCCAAATTTTTAATTCCTGTCTGGGCAAAGGAATGGTGCCAGAGGACTGGAGCACAACTAATTGGTTTGACTTTTCAAGAATGATGGTATAAATAAACCAGGAAATTATAGACTAGTAAGTCTTACATGAGCGATAGGCAATACTGGAAAATACTTTGAAGGTGAGAATTAATCTCTATTTAAGTCAATCAGTGGTAGTCAGCATTGGTTAAGGATTTATGGTTTACATTTAACCAAAGTTTCCCTGTTTATTTTCTTCCCATTGATAGCATTGCAGAATATCTTGGGATTCTACCTAATCTTAGCTAAAAATGTGTTGCTGGAAAAGCGCAGCAGGTCAGGCAGCATCCAAGGAACAGGAAATTCGACGTTTCGGGCATAAGCCCTTCGGGTAGGGCTGATTGCAGGGAATGTAGGTAGCAACGTATGGCTGCAAGGGTGGAGCGGAGAATCCGGAGAGAGGTCTGTTGCTGGAGGCTTCGGATTTGTTGTAGGTACAGGTTGTCCTGGTTGGGTCCAAATTTTGTTGGTCGGAACGTAGTCTGGAGTCCGTGTGGGATCAGTCGGTTCCATAGGCAGGTGCTGAGGAAGGAGATGTGGCTGTGGTAGCGAGTCTGTTTGAGAACGTGGCTGAAGAGCTTCTGTGCAGAGGAGATGACCTGGGGGGTGCAGTCAGAGAGGAACTCACTGAAATCCTTGTAGAGGAATCCCAATGAAGAGCTTATGCTCAAAATGTCGACTCTCCTCATTGGATGCTGCCTAACCGGCTGTGCTTTTCCAGCACCACACTCTTGACAGAGGGCAGATCAGTGGCAGATAGAATTTAAGTGTGAGGTACACTTTGGAAGAAGTAACAAGACAAGGGAATACTCAATGAATATAGGACACTAGGAAGCTCAGAGTCTCAGAGATCTACAGCATAGAAAAAGGCCCTTTGGCCCATTATGTTATGCCAGTGAAAACCAATTACCTAATTATTCTAATCCTAGAGGAAGATTGGGATCTTGATGTGTTTGTTCTCAAATCCCTGAAGGTGACTGGACAAGTTAATGATGTAGTTAAGAAAGCATACAGTACACTTGCATTCACCAGCTGTGGCATAGACTATTGGAGCAAGGAGGTCATGTTGGAGTTCTTAACTTTGGGTAGGCCACAGCTGGAGTACTGTGTACAATTCTGTTCGCTGCACTATAGGAAGGATGTAATTGAACTGGAGGGAGCGCAAAGGAGATTCATCAGGATGTTGCCTAGAATGGAACGTTTTAGCTGTGAAGATAGGCTGGACAAGCTTGATTTGTTTTCTTTGGAGCAGAAAAAGTTGAAGAGGGCCTGATAGAGGTATTTAAGATTATGAGGGGCATAGACAAGGTGGATAGAAAGCTGTTCCCCTTAGTTGAAGGGACAATAAAAAGGAGCATATTATCGTGGTGATAGGTATTAGTAAAAACTCAGTGGGACAATGGGTCTCTTTTGTACTTTATGATTCAATAATAAACAATAATTTACATTTTGAAATATGGTTTGCAACTGATCATATCAAATATATTTCTTCAATTAATATTGGCACTTTTTGCAGAACAATTAGGGATGAACAACAGATACTGGCCTAGCCAGTGATACCCACATTGTGTGAAAGAATTTTTAAAAATTGCAACTGATATATCAATCAGCAGAACTTAAATCCCATACAATAAATGTCACATAAAAAGAGCTTCAAAAAACTTTTTGGCCAAAAGTTATCCTTTTGGAACGATAACCATCTATTTTGTTTGTCAACTAATAACTATTGAACTGAAACAAACTTTGCTTTTACCAATTACTTCTAAATTTTCAATGTTAAATTTTATTTCCTTCATACCTCTGTAATTTCCTAAAGCATCATAATCACCTTCCTTTCCGGCCATTCCATTCCTTGAACTCTGGCCTTGGGTGTACTTTCTCGCCCTCCAGCCTTTTTGGTTCAGTGTTTTGAAAACTCTTCCCTAAGTGCCTTCACTTTTCTAATTCTCTACTCCTCTAAGGCCATCTTTAAAACATATTTCTTTCATCAAATTTTTGATCACCCATTTTTTTCCTTCTAAGGACTTTAGGATGTTTTCTGCACTAATTTATGTTGTAAATTTGTTTTTTAAATTAGATTTGAAGATGAAATTAGGATAATCACTTTCAACTATTAAAGTTGATGCTACCTACATAAAGCATTTCTAAAAGTGTCTTATGGCTGACAGGATTGCTACTGAGCAACAATGTTAAACTGGAGAATGAAGAAAAACAGTTTAAGATGAGCTAAATAACTGCTATCAATTATTTAATTTTTATGATGTGATGCAACTTTAAAAATAAATCTTAGATAATTCAGTTTACACAAATTCTTTGCTGTGTTAAGTCATTAGTAATTTATATCAACCAATCACTCTGATGAAGAATCCAAAGATCTATGTTTATTGCACAATAAGACAAAACAAAATTAAAAATAGATTGGCAACATGTTGGAGGAGATGTTTGTGTTTTCTTTTCATTCATTTGTAGGACTTGGGCGCCAGTATTGATCGCTCATCCCTATTTGCCCTTGAGCAGGTGATGGTGAGCTGCCATCTTGAATTGCTGCAGTCCACTTGCTGTGGGTTAAGCGACAATGCCGGTAGGGAGGGAATTCTGGTTTCATTTCTTTGTTGTGACGTTCTAGCATTAGATACAACTGGGTGGCTTGCTAGGCCATTTCAGAGGGCAGTTGATAGTCAATCACATTGCTGTGGCTCTGGAGTCACATGTAGGCCAGACCAGCTAAGGATGACAAATTTCCTTCCCTAAAGGACATTAGTGAATCAGATGGGTTTTAGTGACAGTTGACAATGGTTTCATGGTCATCAGTTGACCCTTAATTCCAGATTTTTTTATTGAATTCAAATTCCACCATCTGCCGTGGTGAGATTCTCAGATCTCCAGAACATTATTCTGGGTTTCCGGATTAATAGTCGAGCGATAATGCCACTAAGCCATCGCTTCCCCCTGTGCCACACGTATAATGTATATGTACACAGTAAAGGCAAAATTGCCATTTCCATTGCTACTGAACTATAGGACTGCTCTTTCCTTAAAGACAAACAGCTCATGATAGTTTAACCTGAGGGTCACCACACCTCAGGTGAGGGATGAAGTTGAGACCTTCTTGGTAACCTTAGCTGGTGTTGGAATTGAACCTAAGCTAATGGTCTTACTCTGCATTGCAAACCAGCTGGCCAATCAACTGAGCTAACTGACTGGCCTGCAGCTTTAAATATACTGTATAGTGTATATAAACTTATTATAAATCATATATATTAGCATGCACTACTCCCATCTAGTGTATTTCCCTCTATTGTGTATTCCATTTATTTGTAAAATACCATCTGTTCATATGTCACCTAAACATTTTTTCTTTATTCTATTCTGTGATGTGGTAATTGCTGGTAAGGCCAGTGTTTGCAACCCATCCTAATTTATCTTGAACTGAGTGGCCTATTAGACCCGTTCAGAGGGCAGTTAACGAAAGACCATATTACTATAGGTCCTGCATGCAGGTCAAACCAAATAACTTTTGAAGCTTTCCTTCCATAAATGGCATGAGTGAATCAGATGAGTTATTCCAACAAATGATGATTGGTGTCATGATTGCCAATACTAAGGTGAGCTTTTAGTTCCAGATTTATAGTCTTGAGGTTGGTTAGCTCAGTTGACTGGACAGTTGGTTTGTGATGCAGAATAATGGCAACAAAGTGCATTCAATTTCTGCATTGGCTGAGGTTACCATGAAGGATGCCCCTTTTCAACTACTTCTTCACCTGAGGTGTAGTGATCTTCAAGTTAACCAACTACCAGTTGTCTTTCTGTAATGAGGGGGCAGGACTATGGTGAATTTACCTTTACTTACTTTTTTTTAAAACGAATTTTACTAGCTGTTGTATTAGTATTTTAACCCGTTTCCCCAGAGCATGTGGCAGCATGCCGGCACAGTGGTTAACACTGCTACCTCACAGCGCCAGGGATTCCATCCTCAGGCAACTGCCTGTGTGGAGTTTGCTCACTCTCCTGGTGTCTGTGTGGGTTTTCTTGAGATGCTCTGATTTCTTTCCATGTCTAAAGATGCATAGATTAGATGAGAAATGCAGGGTTCCAGGGCTGGGGTAGGTCTGGGTGGGATGCACTTCGGAGGGTCAGTGTGGATTCGATGGGCTGAATGGCCTGCTTCCACACTGTAGGGATTCTTTGATTACCTAGCTCTCTGAAATATTAGTCTAGTGGCATTAACACTATGCTATCAATTTTCCCTAACACAGAAGAGCTCAGAATTGAACTTGGACATCACATGTACTCATTCAGTGAAAGCTACAAAGCAGGAATCATATTTGAGACCAATGAACCAGTTATAACAGAGAGCTATAAAATGTGTTCCATGCAACTAATGGAGTCTGAGTAATGTTTACAAACACAAGAGAAAATGCTGGAGAAACTCAGCAGATCTGCAGACATCTTTAAATAAGGAAGCAGAGTTAATGCTCCAAGTCCAGTAATCCTTTGTCTCTCTATAGATGCTGACAGAACAGCTGAGTTTCTCCAGCATTTTTTGTTGTCTTTCAGATTTCTACCATTCACAGTTCTTCGCCATTATTTAAATATACTGTTATGGGCCAGGCCAGATACCCTCAAAACATTTCAACAAAGTAGTCTAGACCCTAACTTTGCCAGTTGTTTTAAGCAGGTGTATGGTGGATATTCTAGGGGTGATGCAGCTGGCCCAACCACTTAGTTTTAAACATAACAAAATGTATTTACAAGATTACTGAATGAAACACAAACAAAAGAGAACAGAGTATAGAATAACTAACCTATCTGAAAACCCAATAGATTATCTTAATGATACAGTTCCAAATACATGCAACTATCCCCATAAACACACCTTGGCAAAAAAGGAAAAATCAAAGACTGGTTCTTACGGGAGAGATGTCAAAGAGAGGGAGTATCAGCATGGACCTGCGTATTTGGGGTCAGCAACTTCAAACTGACTGCTTTCGGTGAACAGCCAGACTGCTAAAAACCAAAACAAACCAGAGAAAAGCTGACCTGAGAGAACTAGCCACTCCGCTTTCGTTGTACAAGTGTTTTTTTTTAACTTGTAAGTCTTTTGTCTGAGGTAGTATCTGTTATCTATAATCACATTAGCTCTAAAACCCATCCAAGCCAGACCTTTCAGAATCGCTGCTTTTACAATCTCTCTGGGAGAAAAAGCCTAACATTGTTAAAGGAGCCGAATCATCACAATACACAAACTGATTTGAGACTTGTGTTTTGATTTAAGGTTTTAAAACAACACAGAGATTTTTGTATTTAATTAAGAATGAGATTCCAGTAAAACCTGTTGAATCAAGAGTGCTCATATTTGTGTTTTTTCACTTATAGGACACAACCAGTCAGATTTTTGTTGATGCCTTCTCACATGGTGACTAAGGTAAAGTATGCAGCTATTGGATGAGACTGATTTTTTGTCATAAGGAAATTAGATATGTGATATAGATGCAGTGGCTGAGCCACATCTAATTGAAAATAACAAAGTTCTCCATGTGTTTTATTTGCAAAATCATGATCGCCATCAAGAGAGAATAAATCAGTTGTGGAACTTGTTTCAAAAGCTCACAATTGTAAGCTTCATAATGCTGTGGTTGTACAGGGGTCTTTGATTTACAAACACCTGACTTGTGAACGCTTGTATTTTTGAACTACACAGGATTACAATTTTAAAGATCTGATATATGAACATTTCTTGTACTTGCAAATGCCTGCTTTATATGGTCCTGCATTCTGTTCTGACTTGTGTACAAATTGACTTGCAAACAGAATCAGCATCCCAGCTGATGATGCAAGCATCCTCTAACTGCTGGAACTGTCCCTAAATAACTGACTGCTGCCCACTCCCCAGATATGATTGGACAAATCCCCTGATCATGAGTGACCAAGCTGATAACTGTATCCAAATCCCTGGACTATGTATGGACTGTGTCTGTGACTGGTAGTACCAGGAACCCCAGACCAATAGCAATCCCCCCCCTTGACTGGACTGAGGACCAACTCCACTTGCTTTCTGGTTTTTTGGTTGAACGCGCATGCAGTGTGTTTGCAACGCAGACAGCTAGTATGTGCTGTAGGTATTATATTGACATTTTGGTGTGTGCATAAAAAAGCAATGATCGTTTTTAGGTCATGATTGAAGCTGTAATGTGCTAATTGGCAAGGGAAGGCAAGAAATTGATACTGCAAGCATGCAAGTAGTTGCAAAGTTAGCATGTCCTAACAGAACAACAAGCAGCCCCAAATGAGGGCTGGGTAAAAAATGAGGTCTGCAGATGCTGGAGGTCACAGTTGAAAATGCGTTGCTGGTTGAAGCACAGCAGGTCAGGCAGCATCCAAGGAATAGGAAATTCGACGTTTCGGGCATAAGCCCTTCATCATTCCTGATGAAGGGCTTATGCCCGAAACGTCGAATTTCCTATTCCTTGGATGCTGCCTGACCTGCTGTGCTTTAACCAGCAACGCATTTCCAAATGAGGGCTGGTCCAGTTTATGAGCAGGATACACAAGGTGTCACTATTGCAGCCTTTTAATGCTAGATTCTGGAGTACCCTTTAATGCAAGTCTGTGCTTCCTTAAATGGACTGGGGAGGTGTCATGATGGTCATGAAGGGTTGGCAGATATCAGTTGCTATTGTCTGCGGATGAGAGGTGAGTACTGCCGATGCCCATGTATAGTGTCCTGGATGCTGTTTGGTGATGAGCATCATGCAGGTGTTTCCACCAGCATGCCTGCTCTGACTTCCATGTTTGTTCAACAAATTTGATGGTAAGATAGGCAGTCAAATAATAATGAGATGAGTTACAGATGCTTAACCAGCTATAATCCCTTTTAATTTGCAACTCGCCATTACCTGGCAAGAAATCCCTGTTTCCACATGGTAGGGATTCTATGAAATTGCTTATAATAGAGTCTTAAATCATATAATTGGTTGTCTAAGCTAATGGCAGTGGGTGTGCATTGATAAGCCAACCCAAACTGGCACTTTTCTGTTTTCCTGAATCTATTGCATCCAACATCACCATCACAATCCAATGTCTATTCTTCTATTGATTACTAGAAGCTTGGTTTTTGTCTATGCTAAGCTGTACAAGTTGTTATATGTGCATTTGGATAAAATCTGCTCCTCACCATGTGGGGTAGAACCTCTGCTTCTACCACCATCTTCTTTCAGCGCATGGATCTACAGGGCTGTTTGGTTTAGTGTGGTGAAGGAAAGTCACCGAAAGATCTAACTAGAAGAGGCTTTGTACTGAACAAGAAGTAGTTTATTGTATATTAACAACTAGTTGCATTGCTATGATAGATGTTGTTACAGAGTCCATAAGGAGCACCTAGACGTTATGTCTTACTCCTCATATGTTCTTCTCATAAAGCCATCATCAGAGTATGCTAACTACAGCATATTATTTGTGTTAAGAGTTGATCAGAGTTCAGGACCAGCATGTTATTCCAAGATTGAAAGAAAAGATGGCAAGATTCAAGAATCCTAGATAACAAGAGCTGTTGAAAGTTTAGTCAAAAGAGAAAGGAAGCATATGTAAGGTTTAGGAAACTGAAATCAGACCAGGCCCTTGAGGGATATAAAATGATCCATGAAAAGAATGAGGCTCTAGAATTGTTATCTGGTGTAGGAAGGAGAGGTTCAAATATCTTGATCATTAGGATCTCTTCCAGGCAGGAGGGCCCTGTTCAAGAAGGATGGTTTGCACTTAAACTGAGGCATTAATATCCTTGCAGGGAGGTTTGCTTATGCTATGAGGGTTTAAATCAGTGTGGCAAGGGGTTGGGAACTAGAACAGTAGGTGAGGATGTGGAGTAATTGAGGAAAAGTAGAGATTAAACAAAGAAAGTCTGATTGGGGACAAAGTGAGACTGGTGGTCTGAAATGTATTTATTTCAATTCAAGGAGTATAACAGACTTAGAGCTTGGATTAGAACATAGAATTACAACTAACAGGAACTTGATTGAGGGAAGGATAGAACTGGCAGCTCAAAGCTCCATGGTTCAGATGTTTCAGGTGAGATAGAAAGGGGTGTTAAGCAAGTGGGGGAGTTGCATTAGTCATTAACAAAATGTCAGGATTGCATTTAGGTAGGACATTATGGAGGGTTCATCTAGCAAGGTCATATACGTAGAACTCAGGAAAAAGAAAGGTGCAATCGTTATGATGAGGTTATTCTACAGGGCCTCCCAATAGCCAGTGGGAGATAGAGGAACAGATATGTAAACAAATCATGGAAAGATGTAAAAACAACAGTGTTGTTGTAGTGGGTGATTTTAACTTCCCCAATAATGACTGGGACTCCCTTTGAGGCAGAATTTGTGAGGTGCATCCAGGAGGGTTTCTTGAAACAATATGTAGACAATAGTCCAACTAGGAATGGGCTATACTAGACCTTGTACTGGGGAATGCACCTGGCCAGATGATCAAAGTTTCAATGGGGGTGCATTTTGGGACCAGCGATCACAATTCCATAAGTTTTAAGATAGTATTAGATGAGGATAATACTAGTCCTCAGGTGATAGTGCTAAATTAGGGGGAGGCTAATTACATCAGAAATTGGAGAAATTAGATTTACGGTACTGTTTGAGGGTAAATCCACATCTGACACGTGGAAGTCTTTTAAAAGCCAGTTGATCAGAGTTCAGGACCAACATATTATTCTAAGATTGAAAGAAAAAAATGGAAAGGTTCAGGAATCATAGATAACAAGAGATTTTGAAGGTTTAGTCAAAAGAAAAAGGAAGCATATGTAAAGTTTAGGAAGCTAAAATCAGACTAGGCCCTTGAGAAATATAAAGGAAGCAGGAAAGAAACTAAACAAGGAATTAGGAGAGCTAAAAGGAGCCATGTAAGGCCTTGCCAAGTAGGATTAAGGAGAATCTTGAGACATTTTTTATATATATGAGGAGAAAGGTAGTTAGGGAAAGGTAGGTCCACTCAAGGACAAAGGATAAAATTTATGCTTCAAGTCAGAGGAACTGGGTAAGGTCCTTAATGAGTACTTCGCATCAATATTCAAAGAGAAGGACATGGATGATGTTAAGATTATGAAGCGGTATGTTAATATTAGGGCATATCAGTATTAAGAAAGAGGAAGTATTGGGTATCTTGAAAAACGTTAAGGTAGTTATGTCCCCAGTGCCTGATGGGATCCAACCCAAGATACTGAGGGAGCTGCAAATGTGTTGCTGGTCAAAGCACAGCAGGTTAGGCAGCATCTCAGGAATAGAGAATTCGACGTTTCGAGCATAAGCCCTTCATCAGGAAGGGCTTATGCTCGAAACGTCGAATTATCTATTCCTGAGATGCTGCCTAACCTGCTGTGCTTTGACCAGCAACACATTTGCAGCTGTGATCTCCAGCATCTGCAGACCTCATTTTTTACTCCAAGATAAATCTTTCCATGATTTGTTTACATATCTGTAAATTTAATAGTTGTAAATTTAAAGTTTTCCTTTAAAAAAGCGGTAGCAGACCCGGAAGGCGCGCTAGGTTACCTGGGTAAGGTTTTTTTTTCTCCCCTTATTTAAACGCACAGGCGAGTCACCCGAGGCACTACACGAGTAGTGCCTCCCACCCTTCCACCTCCTCTAACCTAATAATAAGACCAATTGTGACTAGCGGGTAAGTGCTGCATTTTCCTTGTTTGTTTCTTTAGATTTAGTTGGTTTTTGTTGTTTTTTTTAAGGAAAGCTTACTTTTAGAGGGATGGCAGTGCAGAGAGGGCAATGTTCCTCTTGCAACATGTATGAGGTGAGGGAAGCCATTAGCGTCCCTGCTGAGTACACTTGCAAGAAGTGCACCCATCTCCAGCTCCTCCAAACCCGTGTTAGGGAACTGGAGCTGGAGTTGGATGAACTGCGGATCATTCGGGAGGCAGAGGAGGTCATAGATCGGAGCTTTAGGCAAGTAGTTACTCCGAAAGTTCAAGATAGATGGGTGACAGTGAGGGGGAGTGGGAGGAGGAAGCCAGTGCAGGGACCCCCTGCGGTCATTCCCCTCAAGAACAAGTATACCGTTTTGGATACTTGTGGGGGGGATGACTTACCAGGGGCAAGCAACGAGGTTCAGGCCTCTGGCACGGAGCCTGGCCCCGTTGCTCAGAAGGGTAGGGTGGAGAAAGGTAGAGCGATAGTTCTTGGGGACTCGATAGTGAGGGGTACAGACAGACGGTTTTGTGGGGGCGACAGGGACTCACGTTTGGTATGTTGCCTCCCAGGTGCAAGGGTACGTGATGTCGCTGATCGTGTTTTCCGGGTCCTTAAGGGGGAGGGGGAGCAGCCCCAGATCGTGGTCCACGTTGGCACCAACGATATAGGTAGGAAGAAGGGTGAGGATGTCAGACAGGCTTTCAGGGAGCTAGGTTGGAAGCTCAGAGTTAGAACAAACAGAGTTGTAGTCTCTGGTTTGTTACCCGTGCCACGTGATAGAGTGTCGAGGAATAGGGAGAGAGAGCAGTTAAATGCGTGGCTACAGGGATGGTGCAGGAGGGAGGGATTCCGGTTTCTGGACAACTGGGGTCCTTTCTGGGGAAGGTGGGACCTCTATAAAAAGGATGGGCTACACCTGAACCTGAGGGGCACCAGTGTCCTTGGGGGGAGGTTTGCTAGTGCTCTTTGGGAGGGTTTAAACTAACTCCGCGGGGGCATGGGAACCAGGACTGTAGCTTTAGGGTACAGGACCTTGAGTGTAGGGAGGTTAGGAATAATGCAGCGATCTCTAAGGAGGGTGCCTGTAACCAGAAAGGTGGATTGAAGTGTGTATACTTCAATGCCAGAAGTATAAGGAATAAGGTAGGTGAACTTGCAGCGTGGGTTGGTACCTGGGACTTCGATGTTGTGGCCATTACAGAGACGTGGGTAGAACAGGGACAAGAATGGCTGTTGCACGTTCCAGGGTTCAAATGTTTTAGTAGGATCAGACATGGGGGTAAAAAAGGGGGAGGCGTGGCATTACTTGTCAAAGACAGTATCACAGCAGTGGAATGGACGATGGAAGAGGACTTGCCATCTGAGGTAGTTTGGGCTGAGGTTAGAAATAGGAAAGGTGAGGTCACCCTGTTAGGTGTTTTCTACAGGCCTCCTAATAGTCCTAGAGAAGTAGAGGATAATATTGCGAGGATGATTCAGGAAAAGAGTGAAGGTAGCAGGGTGGTTGTTATGGGGGACTTTAACTTCCCAGATATTGACTGGGAGAGCTATAGCTTGAGTTCATTAGATGGGTCGGTGTTTGTACAATGTGTGCAGGAGGGTTTCCTGACACAATATGTCGACAGGCCAACAAGAGGGGAGGCTATATTGGATTTGGTTCTAGGTAATGAACCAGGCCAGGTGTTAGACTTGGAGGTAGGTGAGCACTTCGGGGACAGTGACCACAACTCGGTGACTTTTACTTTAGTGATGGAGAGGGATAATCGTGCGCCGCAGGGCAAGAGCTATAGCTGGGGGCAGGGAAATTATGATGCAGTGAGGCATGACTTAGGTTGTGTGGATTGGAAAAACAGGCTTCAAGAGAAGAACACTAATGAGATGTGGGGATTGTTCAAGGAGCAGCTACTGCGTGTCCTCGATAGGTATGTACCAGTCAGGCATGGTGTAAAGGGCCTTGTGAGGCAGCCGTGGTTTAGTAAGGAATTGGAGTCCCTTGTGAAAGGGAAGAAGGCGGCATATGTAAAGATGAGGCGTGAAGGTTCAGTAGGGGCGATTGAGAGTTATAAGGTAGCCAGGAAGGATCTAAAGAGGGAGCTAAGAAAAGCGAGAAGGGGACATGAAAAGTCTTTAGCTGGTAGGATTAGGGAAAACCCAAAGGCTTTCTATAGGTATGTCAAGAATAAAAGGATGACTAGGGTAGGTATCGGTCCAGTCAAGGATAGTAGTGGGAAGTTGTGTGTGGAGGCGGAGGAGATTGGAGAGACATTAAATCAGTACTTTTCATCAGTATTCACTCAGGAACAGGACACTGTTGCTGATGTGAATATGGAATCACAAATAATTAGAATGGATGCCCTGGAAATATGCAGCGAAGAGGTTTTGGGAATATTGGAAAGGATGAATATAGATAAGTCTCCTGGGCCTGATGGCATTTACCCCAGGATCCTATGGGAAGCTAGGGAGGAGATAGCAGAGCCATTGGCCTGGATTTTTATGTCGTCATTGTCAACGGGAATAGTACCAGAGGACTGGAGGATAGCGAATGTGGTCCCATTGTTCAAGAAAGGGAGTAGGGATAGCCCTAGTAACTATAGGCCAGTGAGTCTGACTTCAGTGGTGGGCAAAGTCTTAGAGAGAATGGTAAGGGATAAGATTTATGAACATCTGGGTAGGAATAACGTGATCAGGGATAGCCAGCATGGATTTGTGAAGGGCAGGTCGTGCCTCACAAACCTTATTGAGTTCTTTGAGAAGGTGACTATGGAAGTGGATGAGGGTAAAGCAGTAGATGTTGTGTATATGGATTTTAGTAAGGCGTTCGATAAGGTTCCCCATGGTAGGCTAATGCTAAAACTTCGGAGGTATGGCATTGAGGATACATTAGAGGTTTGGATTAGGAATTGGCTGGCTGGAAGGAGACAGAGGGTAGTAGTTGATGGATTATGTTCATCTTGGAGCGCAGTTACTAGCGGTGTACCACAAGGATCTGTTTTGGGACCATTGCTTTTTGTTATCTTTATAAATGATCTAGAGGAAGGACTTGAAAGCTGGGTAAGCAAGTTTGCGGATGACACGAAAGTCGGTGGAGTTGTGGATAGTGAGGAAGGAAGTGGTAGGTTACAGCGGGATATAGATAAGTTGCAGAGCTGGGCGGAAATGTGGCAAATGGAATTCAATGTAGCTAAGTGCGAAGTCGTTCACTTTGGTAGGAATAACAAGATGTTGGATTACTGGGCTAATGGTAGGCTACTTGGTAGTGTGGATGAGCAGAGGGATCTTGGTGTCTATGTACACAGATCTCTGAAAGTTGCCACCCAGGTAAATAGTGCTGTGAGGAAGGCATATGGTGTACTGGGCTTTATTGGCAGAGGAATTGAGTTCCGGAGTCCTGAGGTCATGTTGCAGTTGTATAAGACTCTGGTGAGGCCTCATCTGGAGTATTGTGTGCAGTTTTGGTCGCCATACTATAGGAAGGATGTGGAAGCTTTAGAACGAGTGCAGAGGAGGTTTACCAGGATGTTGCCTGGAATGGTAGGAAAATCTTATGAGGAAAGGCTGAGGCACTTGGGGCTGTTCTCATTGGAGAAGAGAAGGTTTAGGGGAGATCTGATAGAAGTGTATAAGATGATTAGGGGTTTAGATAGGGTAGATACTAAGAACCTTTTACCGCTAATGGAGTCAGGTGTTACTAGGGGACATAGCTTTAAATTAAGGGGTGGTAGGTATAGGACAGATGTTAGGGGTAGATTCTTCACACAGCGGGTTGTGAGTTCATGGAATGCCCTGCCCGTATCAGTGGTGAACTCTCCTTCTTTATGTTCATTTAAGCGGGCATTGGATAGGCATTTGGAAGTTATTGGGCTAGTATAGGTTAGGTAGGACTCGGTCGGCGCAACATCGAGGGCCGAAGGGCCTGTACTGCGCTGTATCCTTCTATGTTCTATGTTCTATACTGAGGGAGGCAAGGAAGGAGATTGCTGAGGCGTTGACAGAGATCTTTAAATCCTCTTTATTACAGAGGTCCCAGAAGACTGGAGGATAGCCAGTGTTATTCTTTTATTCACAAAGAGCAACAGGGATAACTAGGAAATTATAGGCATGTGAGCCTCACATCAGTGGTAGGGAAATGATTGGAGAAGATTCTTATGGATATGATTTGCTCACATTTGGAAAAGAATGGACTTATTAAAGATAGTCAGTATGGCTTTGTGCAGGGGGAGGTCTTGTTTCAAAACTTTGATTGAGTATGACACCAAAATTGGAGGTGTGGTGGACAACGAAGAGGGTTACCTCAGATTACAACAGGATCTTGATCCAATGGGTCAATGGGCTGAGGAATGACAGATGGAATTTAATTCAGATAAATGCGAGGTGCTGCATTTTGGGAAAGCAAATCTTAGCAGGACTTATACACTTAATGGTAAGGAGTGTTGCTGAACAAAGAGACCTTGGAATGCAGGTTCATAGCTCCATGAAAGTGGAGTCACAGGTAGATAGGATAGTGAAGAAGGCGTTTGGTATGTTCTCCTTTATTGGTCAGAGTATTGAGTACAGGAGTTGGGAGGTCATGTTGTGGCTGTACAGGACATTGTTGGAATATTGCATGCAATTTTGGTCTCCTTCCTATCGGAAAGATGTTGTGAAACTTGAAAGGCTTCAGAAAAGATTTACAAGAATGTTGCCAGGGTTGGAGGATTTGAGCTATAGAGACAGGCTGAACAGGCTGGGGCTGTTTTCCCTGGAGCATCGAAGGCTGAGAGGTGACCTTATAGAGGTTTACAAAATTATGAGGGGCATGCAGAGTGTAAATAGTCAAAGTCTTTTCCCTGGAGTCAGGGAGTCCAGAACTAGAGGGCATAGGTTTAGGGTGAGAGGGGAAAGATATAAAGGAGACCTACGGGGCAACTTTTCACACAGAAGGTGGTACGTGTATGGAATGGGCTGCCAGATGAAGTGGTGGAGGCTGGTACAATTGCAACATTTAAGAGGCATTTGGATGGGTATGTGAATAGGAACGGTTTAGAGGGATATGGGATGAATGCTGGTAGGTGGGACGAGATTGGGTTGTGATATCTGGTCGGCAATGATGGGTTGGACCGAAGGATCTGTTTCCATGCTGTACATCTCTATGACTCTATGACTCTAAGTGACAAAGATGATTGATAGAGACAGTACAGTGAATGTTATGAATTTATTGAAAGAATTTGGCAAGTTCCTTTGTGGTTAGGCTCTTCTCGAAAAATAAGTCACATGGTGAGTTGGCTAATTGGACACAAAATTGGCTTGGTCACAAAGATTGAGGGTAGCTGTGGAGGGCTGTTTTTCTGACTGGAGGTCTGTGACCAGTGATATTCCACAAGAATCTGTGCTGGGATCTCTGTTGTTTGTAATTATATGCATGATGTGGTTGAAAATGTAGATGGTCTGAATCGTAAGTTTGCAGATGATAATAAAATTGTGCAGTTGTAGTAAGTGAGAAAGGTGGTCAAATAATACAGCAGGATATACAGTAGATCAGTTGGAAAGTTGGACAGAGAAATAGCAGATGGAGTTTAATCTTGATGAGTGTGAGGTGTTGCATTTTGGGAGGTCAAATCCAGGAGAAAAATATATAGTAAATAGCAGATCCCTGAGGAGCACTGATATACAGAGAGATATTGTGGTGCAAGTGGAACCACAGGAGATTGTGGAGATACTAAACAAATATTTCCCTTCAGTACTTACTGTTGAGAAGGACATGGAAGCCAGGGAACTTGGGGAAATAAGTAATGATATCTTCAAAAGTGTCCATATTACAGAGGAGGAGGTCTTAAAACACGTAAAGGTAGATAAATTCCCGCGACCTGATCGCGTGCTTCCCAATCCTTTTTGGGAGATTAGGGAAGAGATTGCTGGCCCTCCTGAGATATTTGTGTTACCAATAGCCACAGATGAAGTGCCAGAAGACTGGAGGTTGGCTAATATGGTGCCATTATTTAAGAAAGGCTATAAGGAAAAGCAAGTGGTAGGGCTCTGGGGAACGATGCTAAACAAAGAGATCTTGAGGTGCAGGTGCATAGTTCCTAGAAGGTGGAATCACAGGTAGACAAGGTGATGAAGAAAGCATTTTGCCTTCGTTGGCCATAACATTGAGTAAAGGATTTGGGATGTCATGTTATGGTTGTACAGGTCATTGATGAGGCCAGTTTTGGATTACTGTTTTCAATTCTGGTCACACTTCTATCAGAAGGATATTGTTAAACCTGAGAAGGTGCAGAAAGATTTACAAGAATGTTGCTGGAACTAGAAAGTTTGATCTATAGGGAGAGGCTGAATAGGCTGGGGCTATTTTCCCTGCAGTGTCAGATGCTGAGGGGCGATCTTATAGAGGTTTGTAAAATCATGAGGGACACAAATAGGGTAAATATACAAGCTCTTTTTCCTAGGATGGGGGAGTCTAAAACTGGAGGGTAAAGGTTTAAGGTGAGAGAGAAGAGATTTAAAAAGGACCTGAGAAGTAATTTTCACATAGAGGGTGATGCGTGCTTAGGATGAGCTGCCAAAGGAAGTGGTGGAGGTGGCGCCAATTACACCATTTAAAGGACATCTGGGTGGGTAAATGAATAGGAAGGTTTAGAGGGATATGGGCGAAATGCTGGCACGGTGGCGTGGGTGGCACGGTGGCACAGTGGTTAGCATTGCTTCCTCACAGCACCAGAGACCCGGGTTCAGTTCCCGCCTCAGGTGACTCTCTGTGCGGAGTTTGCACATTCTCCCTGTGGGCTGGCTAGGTTTCCTCCGGGTGCTCCAGTTTCCTCCCACAAATCCAAAAATGTGCAGGTTAGGTGAATTGGCCATGCTAAATTGCCCATAGTGATCGGTGAAGGGGTAAATGTAAGGGAATAGGTCTGGAAGGGTTCTGCTTTGGCGGGTCGGTGTGGACTTGTTGGGCCAAAGGGCCTGTTTCCACACTGTAAGTAATCTAATCTAAAATGGGACTGTATTTATGTAGGATATCCGGTCAGCATGGACAAATTGAACCAAAAGGTCTGTTTCTGTGCTGTATTTGTTTATGACTCTATGACCAGAATTGTATGCAGTACTCCAAATGTGGCCTGACCATGTTCTTGTACAGTTGTAACATGATGTCCCACTTCCTGTACTCATTGCTTTGATCAATGAAGGCAAACGTGCCACATGCCTTCTTCACCACCTGTGTGGAGGGAATCAAAAAAATGGAAATGTCTATTTGATCTCATCCTCACAACCTGGTTATAGCAGTGCAGTCCATGAGAATATTAGTAGGAATAACCAATGCACAGCACCTTGTAGACAAAATTCCAACTTCACATTGAGGATACTGTCTATTGTGTGGTGTGGCACTGAGTTTGGGAGATCAATCAGTAGTACTTTAGAATAATTATGTAGACATATGAGGGTTTCAGCAACAGATGAGCTCTCAAATGTAAAGACACCATAGTTATACCAGACTGTAGGTGTGCTGTCTCATTAGAGTGACAACCAGTGGTCATTTGACCCAAGGGTCACCACAGCAAAGGAAAAGGATGAGAAAGAGAATTCTTCATGATAACCTCAGCCATTGTGGGAATTGAACCCACGCTGTTGGCATCACTCTGCACTGAAAATCAGCTGTCCAGCTAACTGACCCTTGATAAATGAATTAAAAAGAAGTAAAGTCAAATGTTACCTTGTAGAAGTAGGTGGTCTCGGTGCCTATATGAATGTGTGGTCAAACTTTTGTCCTGGGTTTAGATAGGGTGGGCCAGTTGCTGGCAGGTGGGACTAGATTGGGTTGGGATATCTGGTCAGCATGGACAAGTTAGACCGAAGGGTATGTTTCCATGCTGTACATCTCTATGACTTTATGACTGTGCTGACTGCTCATCAAACAGATCTAGCAATACGAAATTGGACATTCATGAGTCATTGTGAACCATTCACAGCACCAGAATTCTATTAAACCACAACTTGTCATACTTTCTACAACATCTTTGGACTGTGGGAGGAAACCAGAGCACCTGGAGGAAACCCACAACCTTCCCAAACAACCTCCTCTCCAGCCTTAGAGGTGCTGCATTCTTAAGCTTCTATGTATACCTGTGCCTTTCTGACCATGAATGAAGATCCTTTAGTTAGAAATCCTTCTTTTGACAGATCTGGTGCATGAACTGCCCACTCTCTTAGTTGGTCAGGGAACTCAGAAATGGAATACCAATGCTATGCCTCGATTTAAAGATGATTAAGCCAGAGAGTAGTGAATCTATGGAATTCATTGCCACAGAAGGCATGGAGGCCAAGTCATTGAGCATACTTAAGACTGAGATAGATAGATACTTGAGTATCAAGGGAATGAAGGGTTATGGGGAGAAAGCGGGAGGATGGAGAAACTTATCAACCATGATCATACATTTCCCTACAGTGTGGAAACAGGCCCTTCAGACCAACATTTCCATACCGATCCTCCAAAAAGTAACCAATCCCCAACTAATCTACATTTACCCCAGACTAATGCACCTAACCTACACATCCCTGAACACTATGGGCAATTTAGCATGGCCAGTTCACCTAACCTGCACATCTTTGGACTGTGGGAGGAAACCAGAGCACCCGGAGGAAACCCACACTGACGCAGGGAGTATGTGCAAACTCCACACAGAGAGTCATCTGAGGCTGGAATTAAACCTGTGTCCCTAATGCTGTGAGGTAACAGTGCTAACCACTGAGCCACCATGCTGCCATGATTGATTGGCGAAACAGATTCGAAGGGCTGAATGGCTTGATTTCTGCTTCAGTGTCTTATGGGTCTCCCATTTTCCATTTTTTATTAACTTGAACTCATCCAATACCCTGCTCGTCATATGCTGACTTGCACCAAGACTCTATTACCCACCCCTAAATCCACTCACCTACATTTGTGCTCACCTATGCCTTAGTTTTAATCTTATATTTATTTACAAATTACAGGGCCCTACCCCTGCAAACGCTGAGCCTCCCTACATCCTACAATTCCTGGCCCTTTTCCAATCCTGGCCTCACATGCAGCCACCAGTTTCTTTGCTCCACCAGTGCTCTCTGTTGTTGAGGCCTTACGCTCTGAATTTCTCTGCTTAAGCTTCTCCACACCTCTTCCCCATGTGTTCTTCTTAGGGTGCATCCATAATCAACTTTCTAGTATGTATCCAAATTTCATTGGTATCATTTTTTCCAAATTATGATCTAGTGGCTTGAGATCTAATGCCTGAGACATTTCGCTACATTATAGGTACTATACAGTGCAAATAATTGTCGGACTTATGGTCTATAATGATATGTTCACTGATAAACAATGGAAGCTTATGGTATTTTTGTTACTATAACTTTAGTGTCGATTCTTTTTAACTCAGTATCCATACTTCATTTCAGTGATTGAGAGTGGAGCTCTATGTATGTGACAGCCCTGGTGGCAGCTTGCTGGTGTAAGAACGATGCTGCTCACTGTGAACGGATATTGTAATTACTGGTCTGACTCTATAATTACACCCTTCATGTATTCTTGTGCTCAACAAGTCAAATTTAGGTTTAATGTTGGACTTGTATTTTCTTTACAAACTTGACTCGACAGATCTTTATTTATTGACCCTAATTTTTTTATTGAACCCAAAATAAGGTCAGAAGTGGGAATGTTCACTGATGATTGCATATTGTTCAATTCTATTTGTGACTCCGACAATGCTGAAACAGTCCATGTTTATATGCAAGGAAAGCTGACAACATCTAAATGTGAGCCACCAAATGACAAGTAACATTTGTGCTACACAAGTAGGCAGTGACGTCTCCAACAAGAAAGAAACTGAACATTTCCTTTTGACATTCAATGGCATTCATTACCATTACTGATTTCCCCCACTATCCACATTGTACAGTTACTCTTGGCCGAAGTCTAAATCGTAACAACCATCTAAATACTGTGGCTACAAGAGCAGGTCAGAGACCAGGCATTCAGTCGCAAGTAACGTACCTCCTGACTCTTTGAGACCTCTCTACCATCCACAAAACGCAACTCCAGCGTATGATTGTATATTTTCCATCAACACTCAAGAAGCTCAACAATATCCAAGGTAAAGCAACTCACTTGACCAGCACTCTATCCACCACCTTTCAACATCCTCTTGCTGCTGCAGGAATGCATCTAGCAGCACTTGCCAACCTATGACTCATATCACCTAGACAGAAAAGGGCAGTTGATGTATCTGTATTCCCCTGCAAGCCACATATCACCCTGACTGGAACTATATCAGCCATCCATCACTGTTGTTGGTTCATATTCGTAAAAGCGCTTGTGAATGTATCTCCATCAGATGGACTGCAGGATTTAAAAAAGGTGGCTTATCACCACCTTCTCAAGGGAAGTAGGGATGGGTAGCAAACCTTGCTGGGCTTACATTCCTTGACAGCAAATTACTTTTTAGTTTAACATGTCTAAAATTGTGGAAGAGGCTGGGAACAACTATTACTAAATTTCAGTACAAAAATAGTCGTATTGAAAATATTTGTACCTTTGGTTAATTGTTCATTATGTTGAACATTGATAATTGTATTTTTTTTAACACAGAATCACGGTTTAAGGAAAGCTTCCTCCTTTGTGTCAGAGCAGAATATTGCTGAACCTCAGGTCCAACATCACTGACACTGCCAACTGTGAGATCAAAGACCCAAACGATGTAATCACTGTTCACTGATGATGGAAATGCATTAGTCATGTTTTGTTTTACTTTGAAAGGATACAAATGTGATTATTTACTCAAATTTATTCCATTAAATTTGCTGTTGAAGTACTTTGTCGTTTTTTTTTAAATAATATTTAGGGTGAGTAAATTCATAAACATATATACTAAACAATTCAGTACCAAAAATGCCACAAGTTGTGAATTCAATTTTAGGTTGTGATCAAAAAGATCACCATGTTGTTGCTTCACTTTCCTGTGTTTGGTAATATTAAAATTCTGTCACAATAGAATTTGTCATAGAGATATACAGCACGGAAACAGATCCTTCAGTCCAACTCACCTATGCCAACCAGATATCCTAATCTAATCTGATCCCATTTGACAGCACTTGGTCCATATCCCTCTAAACCCTTCCTATTCATATACCCATGCCTTTTAAATGTTGCAATTGTACCAGCCTCCACCACTTCCTCTGGCAGTTCATTCCATACATGTACCACCCTCTTCATGAAAAAAATTATCTATTAGGTCCCTTTTATAACTTTCTCCTCTCACCCTAAACCCATGTCCTCTAGTTCTGGACTCTCCCACCCCAGGGGAAAGACTTTGTCTATTTATCCTATCCATACCCCTCATGATTTTATAATGAGGTCACCCCTCAGCCTAATATGCTCCAAAGAAAACAGGCCCAGCCTATTCAGCCTCTCCCTATAGCTCAAATCTTTTAACCCTGGCAACATCCTTGTGAATCTTTTCTAAACCCTTTCAAGTTTCACAACATCCTTCCGATAGGACGGATACCAGAATTGCATGCAATATTCCAAAAGTGGCCTAACCAACATCCTGTACAGCCAGAACATGACCTCCCAATTCCTATACTCAATGCTCTGACCAGTAAAGGAAAGTATACAAAAATGTCTTCTTCACTATCCTATCTACCTGTGACTCTACTTTCAATGAGTTATGAACCTGTACTCCAAGGTCTCTTTGTTCAGCAACACTTCCTAGGACCTTACCATTAAGTCCTGCTAAGATTTGCTTTCCCAAAATGCAGCATCTCAAGTTTATCTAAATTAAACTCCATCCGTCACTTCTCAACCCATTGGCCCATTGGGTCAAGATCCCGTTGTAATCGGAGGTAACTTTCTTTGCTGTCCACTTGATGCTACTGGCCCGAGGACAGAGCAAGATAATTGATAGGATATTTTGCCGCGCTCTCCACCCTTGTGCAGAGTTCACATTAGTATGTCTAAAACTCTAGCTGCCTGCTGTAAAATTATTACTTTCAGATTCACCTGATTATTGAATCTTTGTTTCAGTTTGTGCTTTTAGTCTATTTCAGTCTGTATGTGTGACCACTGAATCTCAAAGTATCGGAAACATCATAAACTCTAAATGAAAAGTACAAAATCAGAAACTTACACTGGAACATTGTTCATCTAATCCTTTCCTCGCCGCTATTTTTGTCCCGTGAGCAATCTTTTATCTCTATTTAAACTAAATAACAAATATTTAACACTGACTGCGTTTAAGGAAAATGAAATGTTACAATAATCGGGACCATTTTGACGCCGTGCGCAACACAGCACAGATACATTTGTCTTCAGTCAGTGTTTTAAAGCGTTATTTAAACTGTCAAAAAGTCCATGCACGAATTAAATTTTGAAACTTTTGTCGGTGTTAAGTCGACAGTAATTTAAGAGATGGGGTTATTTGGGGACATTTTATAAGGACATTTTATCGTTCAAATTTAAATACGTCGATGGTGTACTCAATATAACACTTAAACGCCCGCGTTCCTAATCCCTACTGTAAATAAATACAAGAGGGAGACAGGTAATGTCCCGTATCAATGATGGAACGTACAACTGTAAAACAAAGCTATTTCTCAGTAATATGTAAACTTATCCAGTAAATTAATCATGTTCTCGAATTTAAAGAACATATAAAATGTTTTCGTCATTTTAATAAAAAACAATACACTTTTTTTTAATGGACGATGTATAATGAGAAATATTGCATGACCTTACGTGAGCTAAATAGATTCCGGTGATTTTTGTTGTTCATGAGTTAAATTATATTCGAATTAGGGCGGGTATTGCTCTAGCTCACAGTTCTTCCGTATTTCTGTTTATATCACTAGTTAAATCTTGATATTAAAGCAGTAAATTAGTCTAAATAATACTAATACTGTTCACTATTAGCACTAGTTTCTTATCATTAAATATGAAACATCACGTATATTCTAGAAGAGCTGATATTACTTGTGGTATGGAATATGTTTAACCGTAACCCTAGATAACTTTTATCTCCTAAAATATTTGTTATCCTTTCGCTGAAAAGGAAATTTTGAAAATAGTAATATGATAATTTCAGTTGCTTTACAAATTAATTCCATGAACCAGTCTCCAATATAATCAGTAATGTATTGCTGCTTTAATTGATTATTTTATATTCGTGTTATTTTATCTATATTTATGTTATTCAACTTATTTCCAGTCATTACCTTGGAATAATTTGAGTGTCTTTGCGATTCTCCTTCTGCCACCGGTACTCTCTAGATTCGAGAAAAGTGCAGGATCTGAAATGTTCTCGATCCTCGGAAACTGTTAGAGTCTCTTTAGACTGACTGTTTAGAATTTGCATATTGAACTCTTACCCCGGATAATCTGGGTCACTAAATAAAAATGTGTCCATTTTGAAGGAATTTCCATTTTTTTAACAACCAGTTTCAACCATTCTAAAGATGGCGCATCTGGCGCATGCTGATCATTATTTACTAAACGTCTGAGTATTATCTTAGTGTTTTTCATTTTTTCATACTAAGGCAAGTTCTATTTTCTTTGTCTAATCTTCCAAAATCAGTACACTGCCATTTTATTGCGATAATCCGAACTGAAAAAGAGCTTTGCCTTAAAACAAAAATATTAGCTATACGTTTTATAGATTCAGTTGTCATAACGATGCAAGCTAAATGTGAGTTTAGGGGAAAGAAACCTGCACTGTTTTGTTGGGATTATGTGCTAGCTCACATTGACTTAGATTAGTTTAGAGAAAGGTTTCTGCATGCACAGATATATAATTAAAGAATAACAATTACACAGAGAAAGGTTGTATCAAATCAATAAATAAAACTGATCCTTGAACTGAATCACCAGCTCGAATTAAATATATTGTTTATAATGTTGTTAAAATCCCATTCCCAAACACACAAATATCGTGGTTAAATTTCCAATACATGCAATCATTGAGAGCGCAGTCCCGTCTGCCTCACAATTATGATGTGGAGGAGCCGGTATTGGACCAAGTTAAAAATAACATACCAGGTTATAGTCCAACAGGTTTATTTGGAAGCACTAGCTTTCGGAGCTCTGAGAGCTCTCCAAATAACCTGGTATGTTATTTTTAACTTTGGCTCGCAATTAGACAGCTGTGAAATAGTTTTATTTCAGAGTCAGATTTTATATATATCTGAGAACATCTATTTCTGGGCGATGCATTCCATTACACTGGTAACGTATTTATTTAGGATGACTCTTTAAATAGATTACGACAGATATATTTGAATAAATGATTTAATGCAATAGAATCACTCCCTATAACTAAAATTCAAAAACAAACTGAAAATACAGGAAGCCTCCTGCCATTCAGGCAGTATCCTTGAAGAGAGAAACAATGTTGTCATTTCAGGCAAGAGGACTCGTCACCAGAACCATAACTCGACGTTTTTGAATTTGCTTTAGTTTGTTTTAAACAGATATTTCTCACCATTAATCTGTTGACAATCTTTAAATGTTCATTATGTACTTATCCAATTCTAATGAATTGGTCTATCAATATCTCAGTTGCAATATCTCAGCCGCATTCGATACTGTGTTGACAGTAGTGCCGTTAGCAAACATTAACTACATTCAATTTTCCTGCAAAATGTTTAGTATTTGTCAGAAAAAGGACAGAAAATTCGAATTTTTTAAAATTGTAATCTCACGTAAAAAATGTTTTGGATTTGGTGCGCACTTATAATTTATTCTGTTGCCTGTGATCAATTTTATCGTTTTCTGAACATATTTTAGGCTAATAACTTTAATGGTAGCATTAACAATTGACATGACAGTTCTGCCTTTCTAAAAGATCTGTTTCTGTGGGCTGCTTTCAGCAGGCCAATAATACCGACTTTATTCGGGAAAATCTGGCGTCGTAAAACCTTGTTAATGTTGAAAAAAATCGCATTTTGTCGAAGCTTTTAGTCTTGCAATTCCTCAAGAGAATTCGCAAGCATTGCCGAAGTAAAGGGGGAATCAAGTAAATGCCTCTAATGCACTGGACAATTGTTTTCGGAGAGAGAATCCTATTTCGCTTTGACGATGAAAGTTCACGGTCTTGATATGTATGTGATTCTGGAAAATATTCTGCTGTTTTGACCCCTTCTAATTAACTGGTTAATGAGTTTCATGATGAAACTAACACCAATCGCTCCCAAAATTTTGACGCCAAATGCATTGCAATACGTTACTGTCCTGATCATATTCTGTATTTATAACAAATCGGACGATAATATTTGATTCCTGTTTGCCCGTTTTATTATGTAACACAAGTGATGCTTTGATTCGTTTTTACTCCAATGGTTAGAGAATTCATCCATAACATTGACTTGCATTTTTAAATTATGACGCTGAAGGGCTTATGCTCGAAACGTCGAATTCTCTATTCCTGAGATGCTGCCTAACCTGCTGTGCTTTGACCAGCAACACATTTGCAGCTATAAAAATCAAACCAGTTTGCAAAAGGGTTTGCTGCTCGGACAATGAACACTGCTTGGTTTTAGCTTTAATTCCAGTTAATACATAACGCGGCGGTTAGGCCCTGAGTTGTCAGCTGGATAGTTATCCTCGCATAAGAAATCTGGTAGCAACACAGTGTGTATCTACATGTTCTTTCTGACAGTTGGAACATCATTCAAATAATTACTACTCAATGTTTTTTGTTAGTCTGCTGAATGAAAACATAAGAATATTCTTTACGTACTGTAGTATCAATGGAAGTTCCGTTGATTTAGGAGTTTAAGTAGCCCTTTACTTACATCACAAACCACAGACACCACGTTGCAATGTCTGCTGTGTTATCGCTAAAGTACACGGTGCCAAAACATAACGTTGGCGATGTAAACTTACCAAAAGAGATTAGAACAGAAACTGTGTATAACTTTAACTGACAGGTCGGCATTCAGACGGGAAGAGCTAATTTAACTCGCAACTCGAAAGAAAACAGAACGAAAATTAGTGTCTTCTGGCAATATAACTTGATACTGATCGTCAAAAAGGATTTTGTATGCGAAAGAGTTATTACTTCATCCTTACAACAACAATCTTTATTGCAGTCAGTAAAAAAAACAAGTTAAACATGTGTTTGATGAATTGTGTTTTCAGAAAGAAGTCATCAATTAACCTTCTAGAAGAATCACGGATTAATTTCTGGTTCTGTGTACAGTACTCAGCAACGCCTTTATAAAATCTAACAGGTTTTCTATTCCTGATAATTCAGTTTGGTTGGGAAAATAGAGTATGTATTAACCAGATTGTTCAAATCAGATTAAAGCTTGAAAATCTTTCTTCTGTTAAATGCAGTCTACATGGGTCACAAAATAGGATGTGGTCTCTTTAAGGAGGCTGGCTTGGGTGTCCCATTACTTGTTAGTGAGTAGTGGCTACACAAGTGATTAATTGGTTTTCCGTGAAGAAACTGTCAGTACTCTGTGCTGTCAATGAATGGCTCCAGAGGCTGTAGGGCCCATTCAGGTGTGCACTCAACGCTGTCTGCCAGCAGTATTTGAAGTTGAAATCATTACAAGCATTGCTTTATAAAAAGGTTCACCTCAGTGGATCGAACAGGTCCATTGCTGAATTCCAACTGGCGGGAGAACACGGTTAGATATGGAAAGCTTGTCATAGCGTCTGAGCCAACCCTCGACAACACACAGTGTATCGGTTATTCGATTGATGCAGAAAGGTAATTTTTTTTAAAAACCTATTATGTAACACACACGGGCGCGTTTCTCTCCCCTCGGTCAGTGGATCAGTTCATGTTCCACATTTATCGTACATCGTTCTGCTTTTAGAAAAATGGCATAAATTCGCATCGGAAGAGTTACCAACTTTGTTTTTATTTAAAGTATTTCCTACCTTCTGTGCTCAGATTTCTGAATATAAAATCTCATGCACAAAAGGCAGAGACTTACCTGCGTTTTCCAATTGGTACCTCCGCGTAAAATATTTGAAAACGCAAAGACTGTCCGACAGTTTACTCCAACCAGCAACTATACAACTGGACACTGAATGATAACCCGGGGTTTCGACGTGTAACGTGCTCCACTGCTATAAGATAATTATATCGTAAAATACTTTGGGAATTGGTATTTACATAAGATAATTGACTTACTTGGGGGATTGGGATTATAAGTAATTATAATTAACTGGGTGTTCCAAACGTGTTGCAATTGGGGGGGAAAACCCCCACCTTATGCTCATTTTTGAAAGATTGTTTGTTTTCAGATTGGCGCTTTCTCATGAATGTTGGATCCGGGGAATGGTTCAACCTAAGAAAGGTCCTATGGATTCCGCTGCTGTTCCAAAAGTCACGATCGAGGTCAGCCCCGGTTCCAGCCCCAGCTCGGATCCTGAAGCTGTGATCTGTCCCACCCGAAAGCCCCTGGAGTTGTCAGCTCGCTCCAAGGTGGTGCGCGCCCGGGGCAGGCCAGCGGCAGCGAATGCAGCCCGGGAGCGGAGCCGGGTGCAAACCCTCAGGCATGCTTTCCTCGAGTTACAAAAAACACTGCCGTCAGTCCCTCCGGACACCAAGCTATCCAAACTGGACGTCTTAATTCTGGCCACCACCTACATTGCACATTTGACCCGGACCCTAGAAGAAAGTCTGGAGGACGGAGAGGGTCGGAGATCCGCTGAGTTAATGCACTCCCTCAAAGTGGACGGATATCTGCATCCTGTCAAAGTAAGGAATCAGCAATACCCTTCCACGTGCTGAGAAGGATTTTAAAATAGGTTCAAAATTAAATGCCCCCCTCCCATCCCCTTCTGCTTATTTACCTGCTTTAGTCATTTACACATGTGTGAAATAATCGTGGCCATTCTTTCAAAAATCAAATAATTTTCAATAATCACCCGAATTATCCGTTAAATAAATAAGTGAAATATGTTTTTTTTCCATAACTGTTGTCGTCAACATTATTCTTATAAAGCATGGACGTTAGGAATTATTTATTCCATCGGGCTGTTTTGCTGAAGAGATTTTACTGATTGAATGACACAGTCCAACGCAGAAAGACAGACCGTGATTATTTGAAATATACGTTGGAAAAGATTTCCTCTAATGTTCCTTTACGCTACGAATTATAAACTTGAAAACAGGTTCACAGTTCACTCAAATTTCAATCTATACAAATTATTCTACACGCTGAGCACTTCCACGGCAGTGTTACAGAGTTGTAGCTTAATAAAATGTGAAATCCCAGTTTAGATTTTAATTTTTTTTCACTATAAATTCAAGACAGTGGGTATTCTATGAAAGTAACCTAATTCTAAAGTAGTTCTAATTCCAGGGTGGAATCAAAGTGTCCGTGTTTATTGCAACTGATTTGGAAGTGTTGACGACAAATCCACCGATTTGGTTTAAAATGCACCAAATCTACAATTTAAGTCTTTTGGAACTCTGGCCCGGATAGAAAACATTTGTGGAAACATTATTTCTTTCAGGTCCATGACTTATTTGGACGAACGTAACGGATACAACATTTTAAAATATTCCTGTCTTGTCGATAACATATTAATTTTTCCGCACTTAATCCAATTCAAATTGTCGACAGCTGATAAATATACTTAATCACAATAGGTAGACAATTCCTGATGAAGAGCTTTTGCCCGAAACGTCGATTTCGCTGCTCCTTGGATGCTGCCTGAACTGCTGTGCTCTTCCAGCACCACTAATGCTGAATATGGTATTAATGTCAATTTAACGAAAATGAACTTTGTCTGGAATTCTCCAAAATTATGCTAATTCCAATATAATGGGAAGTATTCTGGCACAAACATTCAGTTCAGAGGTTGCTGTCGATTATGCTATTAGCTTAGCCACTTGGAGTCATAGAGATGTACAACATGGAAACAGATGCTTCGGTCCAACCCGTCCATGCTGACCAGATATCCCAACCCAATCTAGTCCCATTTGATAGCACTTGGCCCATATCCCTCTAAACCTTCCTATTCAGATACCCAACCAGATGCTTCTTAAATGTTGTAATTGTACCAGCCTCCACCACTTCCTCTGGTAGCTCATCCCCTACACGTACCACCCTCTGCGTGAAAAAGTTGGACCTTAGGTCTCTCTTGTATCTTTCCCCTCTCACCCTAAACCTATGTCCTCTAGTTCTGGACTCCCCCAACCAAGGGTAGAGAATTTGCCCATTTACCCTATCCATGCCCCTCATGATTTTATAAACCTCTATAATGTCACCCCTCAGCCTCCGACGCTCCAGGGAAAACAGCCCCAGCCTGTTCAGCCTCTCCCTGTAGCTCAAATCCTCCAACCCTGGCAACATCCTTGTTTCCCTCATATTAACGTTTTCAGCAATTTGAATTCCGCTCGGTACAGCATGAAAACATTAAATTGCGTTGTATATACATTTTATTGTAGTTGTTGAGTGAAGACTATTTCCATTTTGTTGAAGTCAAAATGATGTTTTCGAATGTTTCGCCCTTTAAATGAAGCCGAAAATCACAGGAATTTCGCAATGTTAAGTGGGGGGCCGGAAGCAGAATTAAGGTCAGAAGGGTCCAGTGACCCTTCTACAGAACTCCACTTTCTTCCCACAGATGCTGCTGAGTTTTCCCAGCAATTTCTGTTTTTATTTCTGATCTCCAGCATCCGCTCTTCTTTGTTATTTTCTTCCCGCTATTTTAAAGGCTCGTAATTGAAAACTTGGAAGTATCAACACGTCTGGCAAGGAATAATATGTTGTAAGTTTAAATCAAAACACGGGACATGATAAAGCTCTGTAAGATATAACTCAAATTCCTCAACAATGGTGTCTCGTTATCATTTTTGTTGACGGTCCCACTGTCTAATCACAGACAACATCATTGCCTCTTATTGTTTATTAATGACATTGGGTACTAAAATGTAATTTAATTGTTCACACTAGAACTGACAACAACAATAAAATGAAAGTTTTCTGAAAAAGTGACTGAGAAGCGGAGTGGGTAGCGCAAGGCTTTTTAAAACTTCCTCTGTAGAAGAGCTATGTGCAGTTTCATATTTGGGTGAAAATTGGATGAGAACCGGTAAAGAAAAACAGAAAACTCGTCCCAACAATTATAACCAGCGGTTCTAACTCTATAGCACTCAACATTTCAATTTGCAGAATTTCCATTTCACTTCTACAGCTATTTCCAAAATAAAACATTTTCGCTGCAACAAACTAGAATTGACAAAAGTACCAATAAAATCAAACTGTGTTGACAGTCACGTCGATTTTATTAAAAACTAGGCGCTTCCAGACAGCGAAATATAAACTTGTTTTTTTTTGTTTCTGAATTTCAGAAGTGGCCGATGCGATCCCGGTTGTATGTTGGCGCAACAGGTCAGTTTCTGAATTCTGGTCAATCAGAAAATCAAACTCAAGCCGCGGTGAGCAGCCCGGATCCTGTCTAAGATGAGACACTTCACAAAGTTCATCGCACGGTGTTTATACTTAAAATTACTATTGTCATCTTCGCCGCTGCTTTGAATTCCTTAGAGAGTAAACTACCAATTTTCAAGATAAAGAAATCTTAAAGAAATTAGTAAACAAATCAGTGCAATTATTGAACTAAGGCGTATCTGAAATTGATTTACTATGTCGTTTAATGTGTATATTCAAAGTATAGTCTCCCAATGTTTCGCGAACTATGAGCTAGGTGTTACTTTAAACAGTTTGTAAATATCGATGACGATGCGTACACACTATGCTCGTACCTTCCTCCCATCTGTTTTATATCAAACAAATCTGGACATGCCGATTGAGAAGTAGTAATGTCTGCAAACTTGTAAAGAGCTGAACCTCACGTTTTCAGTTCGAAAGACTTCTCGGCCTCATGGTATTGACATGATTGGGTTTGGTTTCTGGTGCTGAAGACTCGGCCTGGCTGATCGGCTATGCACTTTCAATTTCAATTGCACTAAACACAAGGTTGAACAAATAGCAGTGTAACATTGTGCACGCCCGGCTACTGTGAATGTGTGCATCATTTTCTCAGATCATTAATTTTTTTTTATAAATAAAAGTGCTCCATTTTCATTCAACCTCGATGTGTTTGAAACGTTTTTACAGCAGCGGATAGTTGAACAGTACATTTATATCAAGTATTACACAAGTGGAATCAATCAAATTGTGTGTAAAATGTGTTAAAATTAGAAACATCAAACTTAAAAATGATCATTCTTAACCAGAGAACAAAAAAAAACAAGCATGTATTTGTACTATACAAATCAAATGCTGCAGATGCTGGAAATCTGAAATAAAAACAAAAAAAAAACCCGGAAAATATCGAACAAATGAGGCAGCGTCTGATCAGAAAGAAACAAAACGAATGTTTTCAGGTGCAACTGAGAAAGGTCGGCAAGCATTGGTGTTTACATTGGGGTGTTTACATTGGGGTGTTACATTGGGGTGTTTACATTGGGGTGTTACATTGGATTACACTGTTTTCAAGGATGCAGACATATATACACATTTTGAAAGAACAATTTGCACTTACATTTAACTTATCATAGCAAATTGACCGTGAATAAACCGGCCAGTATATTTCGATTGTTTGTTTCATAATTTTAGTATAGCTCGCTAAGACGCCTCAGTATTTCCAACAATTGTTAATAAAAGTATTTTCTTGGTTTACTTATTTGTGGGGGCTGGGGTTGACAGATAAGAACACATATTATTTTACAACGAGAAAGAACGCGGATTTCACTTAAACATTTATACAAATCTATGATTCAGAATTTGAATTCTTCTTGAACGGCACTGCTCAGAAAGGCCTCTTACTGAAAATAATTTGTAATTTGATGAACATGCAAAAATATGCACATGTTGGCTCGGCAAGTCTTCGTATTTGTGCATTGACTGTGGTACTATCGAATGACACTATCTCTTCCTAATTTTGATACTTTGAAATATAAAGTATTCCATTGTTAAAGTTTCAATGGAATGTTATTTTGCACTTGCTATTTTGGTAACAACTGTGAAATGTTAATTCCGGTGCAAATATATTCAGACAGATACATGATTTTACATAAACTTTTAAATCTGATTTATAATCTTTTGTAGCATCGGTTTGAAACTGTGTGAAACTGTATGCATCACCCCTGATACCCACTAATTACCCAGTAATTATGAGAAGAATTATGGGAGAGTTTGGAGAGTGGTCCAGGAAATGGCTGATGAAGTTCAATGTGAGCAAATGCCAGGTCTTGCACTTTGGAAAAAACAATACAAGCATGGACTACTTTCTAAACGGTGAGAAAATTCATAAAGCCAAAGTACAAAGGGATGTTAGTCGAGGATTCTCTAAAGGTAAACATGCAGGTTGAATCCATGATTAAGAAACCAAATGCAAAGTTGTCATTTATCTCAAGAGGGTTAGAATATAAAAGCAGCAATATGCTACTGAGACTTTATAAAGCTCTGGTTAGGCCCCATTTGGAGTACTGTGTTCAGTTTTGGTCCCCACACCTTAGGAGGTACATACTGGCACTGGAGCATTCGCACTGATGATTCCTGGAATGGTAGGTGTAACATACAAGGAACAGCTGAGGATCCTGGGATTGTACTCATTGGAGTTTAGAAGGTTAATGGGAGATCTAATAGAAACTTACAAGCTAATACATGGCTTGGAAAGGGTGGACGCTAGGAAATTGTTTCCATTAGGCGAGGAGACTAGGATCCGTGGGCACAACCTTAGAATTAGAGGGGGTCAATTCAGATTAGAAATGCGGAGACATTTCTTCAGCCAGAGAGTGGTGGGTCTGTGGAATTCATTGCCGCGGAGTGCAGTGGAGGCCGGGACGCTAAATGTCTTCAAGCCAGAGATTGATAAATTCTTGATGTCACAAGGAATTAAGGGCTACGGGGAGAATGTGGGTTAGTGGAGTTGAAATGCCCATCAGCCATGATTGAGTGGACTCGATGGGCCAAATGGCCTTACTTCCACTCCTATGTCTTATGGTCTTATAAAATCTGCGGAAAAACGTGTTACTGAGCAACACAACTGTTGCAATTCTTTTATTCTTTCAGGGGATGTGGATGTTGCTGGTGCAGCCTGCAAATATTAACCCATCGCTAATTGTTCTTGAGAGACTGGCTGAACCATCACAGAGGACAGTTCAAAGTCGACCACATTGTTAAGGTTCTGGGGTCACATGTTGAGCAAACCAGGTTAGGGTAGCAGACTTCCTTCTCTCCAGGATATTAGGGAACCAGATATTCATGACACCATCACCAAAAGCAGCCTTAAATTCCAAATTTATTGACTAAATTCAATCCATTTAAACTTGTGTCCACAGTGCAATAGCCAGGTTTACTGGTCTGTATGCCCCCAGGTCCCCATGAATTCATGTTCATGTTCTCAATTTTGTCTGCTCAATCGTCATTTGACTAGTTTTCACTTGCTAATGACAGCAGTACATATTGTGCAATTAACTCATTTTGTTTAACCAGGTAGTTTCATAGTGATTTTTAATGTTACAGGCCAAATGAAATTCAAATGCAGATTTGCCTCTAATGTTTCTCTGGTGTGGAAAATGTAACACTCTAATTTTGAATGCAGTGCAGAAATATTGCAGCAATTCTCAGAGGTTTATTAAACACATACTGAAAAATCCTTTCTGGCCATTTGTGGGCTGTATAATCAAAATTGGACATGTAGTTCAGCAAAACTCCTAGCATCCTTATAAACTGCCGCCTGTAGAAATATTGCTGTGCTGACAAAAGGGCAAAGATAAAGTTGCCATTGTCCTAGCTGCTATACAGCTGCTTTCTCATTGGAGAAAGAGTCGACTAGTGGTGGTTCAACCACCTGCTAATATGTCTACTGCATACCGGATGTTATGTTGCATTCCAAATGAGTATTTTCCCTATTGTACATAGAAATGACTAATGTACAAAACAGACTGTAATGTATAAAACAGACTAAAGAATTCAACATTGTTTCAAAGTGCAACTCAAGTCTTGGCAGAGTGGCTCAATGGTTAGCACTGCTGCCTCACAGTGCCAGGGACCTGGGTTCGATTTCACCTTCGAATGTCTGTGTGGAGTTTGCACATTCTCCCAGTGTCTGCATGTGTTTCCGCCGGGTGGTCCAGTTTCCTCCCACGATCCAAAGATATACAGTTTAGGTGGTTTGGCAATGTTAAATTGCCCATAGTTCCAGAGATATATAGGTTAGGTGCATTACTCAGGGGCAAATATAGGTTGAGGGAATGGGTTTGGGTGGGTTACTCTTCGGACAGTCGGTGTGGACTTGTTGGGCTGAAGGACTTGTATCCACACAGTAGGGATCCTATGAGATGTGGGTTTTACTGGCTGGACCAGCATTTATTTCCTATCCCTGATTGCTGTTGAGAAAATGGTGATGAATTGCCTTCTTGAACCATTGCAGCCTATTTGGTGTTGGTACATTCACACTGCTGTTAGGGAATTCCAGGATTTTGACTTAGTGACATTGAAGGAAAGGCAATATCTTTTCAAGTCAGATGGCAGGTGGCTACAAAGGACTTTGCAGGAGGCAATATTCCCATGTATCCTGTTGCCCTTGTCCTTCTTGATGGTAGTGGTCATGAATGTAGAAGATGCTTTCTAAGGAGCACTGGTGAATTTCTGCAATGCAGCATGCAAATTATACTACTGGCACCGAGCACCAGTGGTGGAGGGAGTGAATGTTTGTGGACATGGTGCAAGTCAAGCAGGATGCTTTGTCCTGGATAGTGTCAAACCGGTTGAATATTGTTGGAGTTGTACATATTTAGGAAAGTAAGGGAGTATTCTAGGACCATCAGTGAGCAGGTTATTATTAAACAAAAGCTGCTTCATAGCACTGTTGATGACCAGTTCCTTCCTTTACTGATGACCAGGATAGACTGATGGGGCAATATTTGACTGGGTCAAATTAGCCCTGTTTTTGTGGATGGGATGTACCTGGGCAATTTTCTATCTTGCTGGGTATATTCCAGATTTCCACCTGTCCTGAAAGACCTTGGCTAGGTGCATGGAGCACACTTATTTAGTACTATTACTGCAATATTGTCAGGGCCTATATCTTTTGCAGCAGCTATTTCCTTACTCATTTCTTGTCGTCATGTGGAGTGATTCAAATTGGCTGAGCACTGGCATTTATGATGCTGGAGGAGACTGAGATAGATCATTCACTCTTGACTTCTGGCTAGTTGTCTGACTGTGACAATTATCAGTGCAATGCAAGGCATGACAGGGCAATACAAAGCATGTTGTAGTAGGAACCAGGCAATGCACACTGAGAGAGCAAAGGAGCTGCGCTGATTAATAGCCTGGAAATGGATTCCTTTCCCTGTCCAGTATCTGTACCTGATGCAGCCATACACTGTTGCTTTGCTGGTGTGGCCTCTTGGAGCAGTCTGCATTTGTAGAGCACAGGATCAAGGATCATGATGATGTCTTCCCGAAGGTGGAGTGTCAATGTCAGTCAAGGAAAGGTACATACTGCTAATGCTGTGGATTGTGCCCTGCTTTCCAGTTTGTCTGCAAGCAACATGGATCTCCTGGAGCAACTGGTAAGTTGAACCTGCGAAGAACCCACTCTGGTTTCCAAGCTAAATTTTCCCGCCAACTAGTTTGAATGAAAAGTTCAATAAGATTGCAACCGAGGTGCGCTTTGCTGTTAACAAGCTGTCAAACAAGGAATAATGATCTAAGGTTGGGAACTCACCACTGGCTACTGAGAATTTTGCTATGCTACTCCAAAAAAAATGAATAAGATATGATAAGGTGATCCTGACATCGAGATTAGACCACCAAACATCTTGCCCAGTTCAACCCATTCATTTTGTTAGAGCACATGTCATTCAGAGCCTGGTACGATTCCGCCCCTAGTCATTAAATCGTGATAGATTTTTAATGGTATATATGCATATTGACATTAGGTATTCATCTGGATAATATTTTCCTTCCCTGGAGTGTGTCATTCTGATACTATCTGTTATTGCTGTGCTACACATTGTTGGTCCATATTTCTGTTACTGAGTTTCGGGGTCTGGTGGTTGATCTGTGAACTCTGCATGTGGTGACTTCATATGTTCCTGACCAGCTGCCTTAAGAAGAACAGCTTCTCCAATTCGTTCTGCAGGAGTTGATTATTTCCTTTTTTCCCAGCTCTTCTGCCTTGTCTTTCAGGCTGGCCGGGGAGCAGCTGGAACTTTCCTTGGCCAGATGCTGAATTGGCCTTACACTCTCACTGAATTCAAGATGATAATCTTCCAGAAGACATTCTAACTCTGTATGCATATTGCTGTACTCCTCTAGTTTAGATTACTTACAGTGTGGAAACAGGCCCTTTGGCCCAACAAGTCCACTCCGACCTGCCAAAGCGCAACCCACCCAGATCCATTCCCCTACACTTACCCCTTAGTCTAACACTACGGGCAATTTGGCATGGCCAATTCACCTACCTAACTGCACATTTTTGGATTGTGGGAGGAAACCGGAGCAAACCCATGCAGACATGGGGAGAATGTGCAAACCCAGGTCTCTGGCGCTGTGAAGCAGCAGTACTAACCATTGTGCTACCGTGCCGCCCAGTGTGCTGTGACACTTTGCAAAACTCTTTTGGCATGTAGATATTTGCCTATCCAATCCTTAGATTTGCTCTGGCTCAGATAAGTTGCTTTTTGCTTGTTGTCTATGATATGGAACTCCAGATCTTCATTCATGTAATCGATTTGGGCTTACAGAGTAATCTATCCTCTCAGCATGGATATTGTGCTATCACATAACTGTAACCGTACTTGTGAAGGCTTCATTTGTGGATCACCATTTCGAGTAACTTCACGCAGATCTGTGAAGGTCACAAAGTTTCATGATGCACAAGTTTCTATCTGACACTTAATGTTGAGCTGATGATCTCCTTCTGTGATTATCTTCCTAACAGTCGGGTGATGGTTTAGTGTTAATGACACTGGATTGGTAATGCTTTGGGAACATGGATTGGAATCCATGGCAGATGGAAAAATTTGAATTAAATACCAACATTTTTTTTTAAAAATTGGTCTAATGGCGACCATGTAACCACTGGCAATTGTTGAACCAACCTAACTGGTTCACTAATGTCCTTTAGGGAAGGAAATCTGCCATCCTTACTCAGTCTTGTCTACATGTGACTCCAAATGCACAGCAATGTGGTTAACTCTTGACTGCCCTCTGAATTGGCCTATACAACTAATCAATTAAAGTATAATTAGGGATGGTAACAACTTGCTGGTCTTGTCAATAAGGCCCACATGCCATGCAAGAATAAAAAAAGATTACCACCAACTTGACTGAACTAACCTGTTGTGTGATGTAATGTGTCCGAATCCACAGCTGCTATCTCTGCAGTGGCCATCTGTACTTGCATGGTGTGATTGCTTCTAGTTATACATTATATGCAACCTTTCAGCCTTTTGCAATAAAAACACTGCTCTCGCCACACTGGATATTACTTGTTCATTCTTGCATGATCCATTCTGCAGTATTTACATCTTGCCCTTTGTCTGTAATTGTTCTTTCCTTTGAGCCTGACTGGCCAGATAGTGTAAGACCTGATCTGATCTGTCATGAATGTGCTCTAGCTGTTGATGTACAACCTCAACACATCTGCAAATTTCAACTACTTTTCTGAGAGCGATTTTCTTCTCTCTCAGTAGGCATGCTTTCACTGTAGGATCTTGAATGCCTAATAAAATCCTAAATCTAATTAATTTTTATTTAGTTGCACAAATTCATAGGATTGTGAGCTGAGTTAATGAGATCACAAATTGATTTCTGGATTCTGGAGACCCAATATTGGGTACATACCATTCATAAATTACATACTTGGGATTCAAAGTGTGTCTGAAAAGCTTTCAAATTCATGCAGTCTTTTTTTTTCTGTTCTTCTGAGAGATTCAGGGTAGAATATATTTTAAAATGGTCTCTTTCCGCCAGTGGTAGCAATGTAGTTATGTGCATTGCTCTTTCATAATTTTGCCATTGTGCACATACAATCTGCCAATTTTCTTAATTTCACCTTCTGTTTTGACTGGAGCTGGGAGAGGAGAAGCTGCACCATTTTCCCTTTCCCAGTGCTTCAGCTATGGCCTATTTCTTTGACTTTTGTCAGCTTATCTAGTTGCTTGTATGCTCAAAGCAGCTTTTACCACTTTGAATATTCATGTGTCTCTTTTTTACTGGTTGTGTTTTCTGTTACAGTTCTTCATGAAGACTGTATTCTGTCCAGATTGCTGTCCACTGAACACAAAACATGGTGTTAGAAGTGAAGCTGAAATTGAGTATTGAATATCTATAAAAGAAAGTGTCTCTAAAATGCTGCCTGTGGTGTCTGTGCGGCATCCAAGGAACAGGAGATTTGATGTTTCAGGATCCTGAAGAAGGGCTGATGCCCGAAACGTCGAATCTCCTGTTCCTTGGATGCTGCCTGGCCCGCTGCGCTTTTCCAGCAACACATTTTCAGCTCTGATCTCCAGCATCTGCAGACCTCACTTTCTCCCTGTGGTGTCTGTGCCTCATGGTAGAAGTCACATAATTATGGAAACTACAAAAGATTTGTATGTGATTGGTTTTCATTCCAAACGTAAGTACCAAGCCATGGTGTTAAAATAACAATGCAATATAGAGTCATAGAGATGTTCAGTACGAAAACAGATCCCTCGATCCAACATGTCCATGCTAACCAGATATCCTAACCTAATCTAGTCCCATTTTCAGCACTTGGCCATATCCCTCTAAACCCTTCCTATCCATATACCCATCCAGATGCCTTTTAAATGTTGCAATTGTATTTGTAATTGTAATTGCCTCCATCACTTCCTTTGGCACCTCATTTCACACACAAACCACCCTTTGCATGAAAAATTCCCTTTAGGTCCCTTTTAAATCTTTTCCCACTCACCCTAAACTTATGCCCTAACGTTCTGGACCCCCCTAACCTCAGGAAATGCCTTGTCTATTTATCCTATCCATGCCTCTCATGATTTTATAAACCTCTATAAGGTAATCTCTCCGTCAGTCCAGGGGAAACAGCCCCAGCCTATTCAGCCACTCCCTATAGCTCAAAATTTCCAACCCTGACGACATTATTGTAAATCTTTTCTGAACCCTTTCAAATTTCACAACATCCTTCCTATATGAGGAAGACCAGAATTTCACACAATATTCCAAAAGTGGCCTAACCAATGTCCTGTACAACCGCAACATGACCTCCCAACCCCTATACTCAAAGCACTGACCAATAAAGGAAAGCATACCAAATGCGTTCTTCACTAACCTATCTACCTGAGATTCCACTTTCAAGGAACTATGGACCTGCACTCTTTGTTCAGCAACACTCCCCAAGATCTTACCATTAACTGTATAAGTCCTGCAATGCTCCTTTAATTCTTGTATCCAACAAACTATACAAAAGAAAAGCTTAGAAATAGCAGAACAGAATTTCTGCTTGTTTATGTCAGTTATCCTGACATCCTGAGCATAACCAGATGGAGGGCAAAGAAGATGGGAATATTAACATAAATAAATTACATTGTCTGTCCTTTATAATTAATTTACAAAACAATTGACTAGTGTGCATCAAAGAACACATTAAATGACACACACAGATTCCTAGGTCATTCTCAGTGATTGTAGATCAGTTCACACTGGCAGGATTAAATTAATGATAAACCTTTATGAAGAATCCATTTTTTAACCGTATTAATGCAAATAGGCCAAATTACAACTGTTTGAAAAAGATCAAGGAATAGGTCAAGGATCAAGAAATAATGGAAAGAAACAAAAACTTTGTCATAATGTAACAGCTCAAATGAAACAACTGTTGTTAGATTTTATTTTTGTGGTTATACAACCTATATCTGTTGAATACTTAAACTGCAAAGTAACCATTCCAAGAAAAAAAATGTATTTTTCAAATAATTGCAATTTCAGTTGTTAAATAGCGATCATAGAGACAAACAAACAATAACCTGTTAATACCTTTTAGATTAGATTAGATTAGATTACTTACAGTGTGGAAACAGGCCCTTCGGCCCAACAAGTCCACACCGACCCGCCGAAGCGCAACCCACCCATACCCCCACATTTACCCCTTACCTAACACTACGGGCAATTTAGCATGGCCAATTCACCTGACCCACACATCTTTGGACTGTGGGAGGAAACCGGAGCACCCGGAGGAAACCCACACAGACACGGGGAGAATGTGCATACTCTACACAGTCAGTCGCCTGAGTCGGGAAATGAACCCGGGTCTTAGGCGCTGTGAGGCAGCAGTGCTAACCACTGTGCCACCGTGCCGCCCACAAATTCTTATATTCATTATGTATCTCGGAATCTAACAACCATTCCCATTTACCAGCATTTGTCCGATGTCTCTCTAAACCCTTCCTATTTTTATGCCCATCTAGATGCCTTTTATAGAGACATGTCAAGTGACAAAAAAAATTGAATCATAATAAATATCCCTAAAGTTGACTCCTAAACCTGATACTAACCCCTAAATTTAAACTTTGTAGTTCAGGGCAGGCTGGGGTATTAAAAGGTGCTATATCATTATTGATTATGGAAGAGAAACCTACATTCTCATCTATCACACAGTTTGCAAAAACAGTTACAGATGTAAGGTTACTGGAGGTTCTGTCAGTATTAACAGCAACAAACTACTGTCCTCAGATTATCACCAGCATTAACAATAGAATTCTACCATCCAGGACTATTAAAAATATTAACAATAACCAAATCCTTTGAGTTATCATCAGAACCAACAATAACAAAATGCATTTCCAGATTACTGTCACTATTAACAGCAACATACCACTGAACTGGGATTAGTGTCAGCATTAACATTACCAAAACACCATTCACAGATTACTAACAATATTAACAAGAAATCATCTCCTCGGGATTACTGTAAATATGAACAACTAACCACTGCTCTGGGATTATTATCAGTGTTAGCAATAACAAACCTATCATCTGTATTAACAGCCTGTCTGGGACCACCATCAGAATTAACAATAACAAATTGCCTTTCTGGGACTACAAAAAGTAGTCATAGCAACAAGCTTCTGCTCCCAGATTAACAGAACATTAACAATAACAAAATGCCTCTCTGGGTTGTCATTTTTATTCATAGTAACAAACTGCAATTTCTAGTTTATTGTTATTTTAAAAAAATCATTCATGTAACATAAGTCTCATGGGCTGGGGCAGCATATATTTCCCATTCTGAACTGCCCTGCAGAAGGAGGTGGTGAGCTGCCTTCTTCAAATGCTGCAATCCTTGAGTTACAGGGACACCCTCAGTGCTGTTAGGAGTTCCTGGATTTTAACCCAGTGATACTGAAAGAAATGAGGCATAGTTCCAATTCTGTGCTTTGTAGCTTGGAGGGTAACTTGTATTCCCCACGTATCATCTGCTTTTGTCCTTCTAGGTGGTACAGATCATGGTCTGAAAAGTGCTACTGGAGGAGCTTTGTTGAGTTACTGCAGTACATCTTGTAGCTGGTACTCACTGCTGCTACGCTGTGTCAGAAGTAAAGGGAGTCAATGTTGAAGGTGCTGAATGGGGTGCCAATTTATCAGGTTGCTTTGTCCTGGATGGTGTCAAGGTTCCTGAGTGCAGCTGCACCCATCCAGTTACGTGGACAGCATTTCATTACATTCATGACTTATACCTTGTAGATGGCAGATAGGCATTGAGGATACAGGAGGTGAGTTATTCACTGTAGAATTCCTAACCTCTTACGTACCCTTGCAGTCTCAGAATTTATATGGACGGTCCAGTTCAGTTTCTAATCAATGGTATCTCCCAGGATGTTGAAAGTGGGGAATTCAACATTAGTAATGCCAGTAAATATCAAAGAGTGATGGTTAGATTCTCCCTTGTTGGAGATGGTCATCACTTATGTGTATGGATGTTATTGCCACTTTATCAGCCCAAGCCTGGATGTTGTCCAGTTGCTGCTACTTATGGACACGAACTGCATCAGTGTCTGATGTGTCACAAATATTGCTGAACATTGTATAATCAACAAATATCCACACTCACGACCTTATGATGAGGGGGGCAGAGGCACAGGAATATAACTGATAAAAGTGGTTGAGCCAAGAATACTACACCAAGGAACTCTTACAGCTATATCCTGCAGCTGAGATAATTGACCTCCAACAACTATAACCATCTTCTTTTGTGTCAGGTGTGGCTCCAACCAGTAGGGAATTTTCCCCCTGATTCTCAGTGACTCTAGTTTTGTTAGGTAGGGCTCCATGATGCCATACTCAGTCAAATACTTATGAAGGACAATTATTCTCAGTTCATCTCTGGAATTCAGCTTTTTTATCCATGTTTAAACTAAGGCTGTGACATGGTCAGGAACTGAGTGGCCCTGGTAGAACCCAAACTGGGTGTCAGTGAGCAGGTTATTGATGAGTAAATGAATCTTGATTAGACTGCGGGTGTTCATTTTGATCATCTTCATTAACAAATCACCTCTGTGCGATTAAACAGTCATAACTCCAACATCCAGGACTATGTGGTGAGGGACATACAAAAGCATGTGGCAGCTGCTGTCATGGTGCAATGGAAAAAGACCAAGGTCTACGGTCTTTCTACTGAGATATAACGTGGTCTGTTACATTTCCAGATACCCTGGTAGCCTTAATGGAAATGGTTTCCTTTCATGTTTGGAAAATGCCATTTTAGTTGCAACTGGATTGAAGCACTTAATGTGGAATCTTAAAACTCCAGTGCATTTTCTGCAAAGGCTGTATGTACCTGTTTTGTACTTAAACAACACTTGTTGTTTAAGTACAAAATTTACTTGTCAATCATTTATAAATAAAAAGTATACCTTTGAAAATAAAAATATTAACTATAATAAACCATCTTAGATTACTGTCAAAAATAAACCGTCTTTTAGATTACCACAGATAATATCAATAATAAAGTGTCTCTCAGATTACCATCAATAGTATCAGTGATAAACCATCTTTCAGATTACCACAGGTAAAATCAGTAATAAACAGTCTCTCATATTACCACCAGTAATATCATTAATAAACCACCCTCAGATTACCGTCAGTAATATCAGTAATAAACAGTCTCTCATATTACCATCAGTTATATCAGTAAAAAAAATCTCTCAGATTACCATCAGTAATAAACCATCTTTTAGGTTACTGTCAGTAATAAACAGTCTCTCACATTACCATCAGTTATATCAGTAAAACAAATCTCTCAGATTACCATCAGTAATAAACCATCTTTTAGGTTACTGTCAGTAATAAAGTCTCTCAGATTACCATCAGTAATAAACCATAGCTCAGATTACCTTAAGTAATAACAATAATAAACCATTTCTCAGATTAACATCAGTAATAATAATAAACCATCTCTCAGATTACCATCAGTAATAAGAACAATAAACTGTCTCAGAATAATGTCAGTAAAATCCATTTTTCTCATTACTATCAGTAATAAACCGTCTCTCAGATTATTGTCAGTAAAAACAGTCTCTCAGATTATAGTCACCAATAACAGTAATAAACCACGTCTCAGATTACCATCAGTATTACACCTTCTCTTAGATGACCACAGCAATAAACCATCTCTCAGATTACTGTCAGTAATATTGGTAATAAACCATCTCTCAGATTATCATCAGTAATATACCGTCTATTGGATTACTGTCAGTAATAAACCATATTTCAGATTTCTGTCAGTATTTGTCTCTCATATTATCATCAGTAATATCAGTAGTAAACCACCCTCAGATTACCATCAGTAATATCAGTAATAAACCATCTGTCAGTAATTTCAGTAATAAACAGCCCTCATATTACTGCCTGTAATACCAGTAATAAACCGTCTTTCATATTACTGTCAGTAATTTCAGTAATAAACAGCCCTCAGATTACCATCTGTAATAAACCGACTTTCAGATTACTGTCAGTAATATTGGCAATAAATAGCCCTCAGATTACTGTCTGTAATATCAGTAATAAACCATCTTTCATATTACTGTCAGTAATAAACTGCCTCTCAAATTACTGTCAGTAATAACAATAATAAACAGTCTTTCAGATTACTGTTGGTAATATCAGTAATAAACCATCTCTCAGATTACTGTCAGTAATAAACCATCACTCAGACTACCATTAGTAACATCTGTAATAAGATATCTCTCAGACTACTGTTACTAATATCAATAATGAGCCATCTGGATGTAAGTTTGCTCGCTGAGCTGGAACGTTCATTTCCAGTCATTTCGCCACAATACCAGGTAACATCATCACTGAGCCTCCGGTGAAGCACTGGTGGTGTGGCCCACTTTTTATTTATGTGTTTAAGTTTCCTTGGGATGGTGATATCATTTTCTGTGGTGTTGTCATTTCCTGTTCTTATTCTCAGGGGGTGGTAAAAGGGATCCAAGTCAATGTGTTTGTTGATAGAGTTCCAGTTAGAATGCCATGCTTCTAGGAATTCTTGTGCATGTCTCTGTTGGCTTGTCTTAAGATGGATGTGTTGTCCCAGTCGAAGTGGTGTCCTTCCTCACCTGTATGTTAGGATACTAGTGATATATTAAATAAACCATCTCTCAGATTACCATTAGTAATAACAGTAATAAACCATTTCTCAGATTAACGTTAGTAATATCAGCAATAAACCATCTCTCAGACTATCGTTAGTAATATTAGTAATAAATTGTCTCTCAGATTACTGTCAGCAATAAACCATATCTCAGACTACCATTAGCAATATCAGTAATAAACCATCTCTCAGACCACTGTTAGTAATATCAGTAATAAACCATCTCTCAGATTACTGTTAGTAATATCTGTAGTAAAGCATTTCTCAGACCACCATCAGTAATTCCAGTAATAGACTGTCTCTCAGATTACTGTCAGTAATAAACCGTCTCTTAGATTACTTTCAGTAACAAACCGTCCCTCCAATTACTGTTGGTAATATCAGTAGTAAACCATTTTTCAGATTACCGTCAGTAATATCAGTGATAAACCATCTCACAGACGACCATTAGTAATATTAGTAATAAACCATCTCTCAGTACCACTGTTAGTAATATCAATAATAAACCGTCTCTCAGATTACTGTTAGTAATAAACCATCTCTCAGACACCATCAGTAATATCAGTAATAAACCATGTTTCAGATTACTGTCAGTAATAAAGTCTTTCAGATTACTATGAGTAATAAACCATAGCTCCAATTACCTTCAGTAATAACAATAATAAACCGTCCCTCAGTTTACCGTCAGTAATAAACCGTCCCTCAGTTTACCGTTAGTAATAAAGTGTTTGCCCTTTATTATTCCTGACGTTGCTGTGAAGCACGAGCGCCGTCTGCGCGCTCCCGCTGGGGACACAGGCGCGTGCACTTGTGCGCGCCTCCAGTTAGCAGTTGGAGACGGGACCTTGAGGAGAAGGAGGAGGATGAGGAATGGCGCCTGTTAGAGTGGCTTCAGTTTAGGCCGCGCGGGTTGTGTTCGGCTCCCACCGAGGGGGCTACCCGTCCCCTGGCGGCTCCAGGCCGGGGGAAAAGCAGCTCGGCCGGAGGAGCCTGGCTCGGAGAGATGGCAGAGCGGGAAAACTCCCCATGGATCAGGAAAGAGCGGGAAAACTCCCCATGGATCAGGAAAGAGCGGGAAAACTCCCCATGGATCAGGAAAGAGCGGGAAAACTCCCCATGGATCAGGAAAGAGCGGGTAAATCACTGCACCGAGATGTGGGGGGGAGAGGGGGGGAAAATAGGCCCAAACTTAATATCAAGTCCAGCGTGTGGCTCGATTTAAATTGTAAACATAGCTAAGATGTTGTTCAGTCAGTACCTAATGACTTTGTAAACTGATCTGGCAAGAGATATTGCCAGATTAATGGCCTATTTTCTTTTTAGTGGAATGTTAAAGGCAATTTCCCACACACTGCGTGCTTCTGATTGATTAATATTAATATGCTGTATCCTGCGAATGATGCAAAGCACATGGAAGCTATTAAATGCTGCTTTATTAACGAACAGCTTCCTGAGCTTAAATTTGCAAACATTGACTAGTTCTGTGGGTAATCAAGTAATTAAGAGATCAAATAATTTTATTTGAATATTATCCTTTTGTTTTATTCCCCTCAAACCATTGGTATCAAAACCAGGGTTTGTGAGACTGAGTTTGATGCAGGTCCGAACATATCTGTCCATTTGTACATTATTATTAGTTTTTCTGGATATTTATTTAATTCATTAAAAATCCTAATTCTGGCATGCACATTTTATTATTGTCACTGTTTTTCAGCAGCATCGTTTATGTCAACATCTATGGAATTTTCCATTGTCAACATTCTTGATGAGGAAACCAGTACTGTATTCCCAGCTGGCATTTTGTGTGTTAACATATTTTGAAAGTTGTGCTCACTCATTGATTTAGGATTTGAGAATTTATTTCCTGTTCCCAAAAGACTGACATAAACTACATATTGAACTATCAAGGCTTTATCAAGCAAATTTCTCATTGACAAATGTTGTACACACTTGTCAACTCAACTGACAATAAGCCAAAACCAGTTAGGTCATGGAACTCAAAGTTAACACTTTCTCTCCACAGTTCAAAGGAAAAGGCTTATAAAGTTGTCAAAAAAGTTAGTAAACATGAGGAATTTGGAGCATTTTTATAATTTCAGCAAAATGTCAAGTTTGAAGAAGAAAGAATATGGAATCTGAAAGTAAACTAGCAAGAAACAAAAATGGATTGCAAACTCTTCTACAGGTATGTAAAAAAGGAAAGAAAGCAAAGACAAATGTGGCCCACTATAGGCAGAGAAGGAGAATTTTTATAATAATTAAACATTTTTTTTGAGCTTGTCTTCACTGAGGAAAATTTAAAAATCTTCCAGGAATACTAAAGAACCAAGAGACTACCAAGATTCAAAAATGGAAAGAAACCATTATTAGGATTGTAGTACATCAGAAACTAATGGAACTGAATATTGATTAATGGATGATCAAGGGATTTGTGAAATGGAGGAAAATAAAATAAGATTAGTATTATCAAAGAAGTAGTATTTTAAGGTTGATAAATCCCTTGTATCAAATGAGCTGTTGGAGAGGGCTGGAGAAATCGTGGATGTATTGGTGGCTATCTTTCAAAATTGTGTGGATTCTGAAAAAGTTCCTGCAGTCTAGAAATCGCGAATATAACCCCACTATTGAATAAGGAAGGAGAGAGAATGGAGATATGTGAGCTACAGACCTGTTAGTTTAACATCAGTAGCAGGGAGAATGTTTGAAAGATATTTATAAGGGATATAGTAAATGGACATTTGGAAAGGAATGGTAAAGTTAGGCAGAGTCAAGATGGATTTATGAAAAGGAAATTATGTTTGACAAATTGGAGTTTTTTGAGGATATTACTTGTACAGCTGATGAGGGAGAACCAATGGATGGGATGTATTTGAATTTTCTGAAGACTTCTGATAAAGTCCCATATAGGACATTTCAACCATAAGGAGCAAAATATGTATAATTGAGTCCCTCGAGCCTGCTCAACCAATACAATAGATCATGGCTGATCTGTGAGTTATTAAATCCCACATTCCCATTTACTCCTCTGATAACCTTCAATTCCCAAGAACCTCTGTTTTAATGACTCTGAGGCAGAGTTCCAAAGTCACACAACTTCCCAAAAAAATTCTCTTCATCTCTGTCCTAAAAGAACAATCCCTAATTTGAAGAGTGGCCCCTAGTTCTGGACTCCCCCACAAGAGTTGGCATCGTTTCATCAATACCGTCAAAGAGTCTGTGGAATCCGGAACCAGAATTCTCAGTCTAAGGATATGGGTAGGCCATTTACGACAAAAATGAGAAGAAATCTTTTCATCTCGAGAGTGGTGAGCGGAATTCTCTTCTGCAGAGAGTGGTTGAAGCCAAAACACTGAAAATTTTCAGGAAGGCGATAGATATAGTTCTTGTGATTAAAGAAATTAGAAGGTATGGGGTGAAGGTGGGAAAAGGGTACTGAGTTGCATGATAGTTATGATCATATTGAATGGTGGAGCAGGCTCAAAGGACGAATGATTTACTCCTGTTCTTAATTTCAATATTTCCATGTTTAGTTCCTCTTATGATATTCTATTAGTCTTCATAATTATTTCTGTACTAATTGTAAATCATGCACCGGCACATCTAGATTCCTCAGGACCCTAGAATTCTGCAGTCATTCTGCATTTACATAATTTGGAGATGCCGGTGTTGGACTGGGGTGTACAAAGTTAAAAATCACACAACACCAGGTTATAGTCCAACAGGTTTAATTGGAAGCACACTAGCTTTTGGAACGACGCTCCTTCATCAGGTGATAATGGAGGGCTCGATCGTAACACAGAATTTATAGCAAAAAATTGCAGTGTGATGTAACTGAAATTATACATTGAAAAATTGATTGTCTATGTATAATTTCAGTTACATCACACTGCAAATTTTTGCTATAAATTCTGTGTTACGGTCGAGCCCTTCACTATAACCTGATGAAGGAGCGTCGCTCCGAAAGCCAGTGTGCTTCCAATTAAACCTGTTGGACTATAACCTGGTGTTGTGATTTTTAACTTTGCATTTACATTTTTTTTATTCTTTCTGACGAAATGAGCTACTTAAAATTTTCTTGCATTATTCTTTTAATGCTGTAAAACTTATGCTGTGCTACGGTTGCATTGCTCAATGAACTAGTTATTTTCTGTTTACTTTGTAAAAGCCCTTTGTAACTTAGAGCTCAATTAAATCTTTTAATCAGCTGTCTTAAAGTGAAACAGATGTGATTTAATATTGGTTTATAGGCTTATAAAATAATGATTGAAATGAAAATCAAAGACAAAATTAAGGTTATGTAAATGGTTTGAGTGATGCACAAGGAGGTGGAGGTGAGACAGACACAAAATGAAGAAAAACTGGAACATCAAATTGAAAATACAACTTTAAATGTGCTGGTCACTCAAGGAGAAGGATCTTTAAGCAAAACAATAAGTTCTTGATGAGGGAAGCAGAAAATATTCTGCCTTTTTCCTCCTATCTGAATGTATGAGCTCATTCAGATACCTAAACTTATATCATGTCTGCTCACCCAAAACATCTGTGCCTGCTAGCCTATATTAGCTGTTGACTGCTGAATCAAAATTCTCAACATTGTGTTTAGATCCCTTCATGCTTTATCTTCTAAACTTTCTGTAACCTACTCCAAACATATAACCTAGCCCTAGCCCGATCTGCTTTGCTCTAAATTCTGAACCTTCTTTTTGCCCATCATGGATGGTTGCACATCAACCATGTAGACCTTAATTGAATCCGTTCCATAAACCACTCTCCATTTCTGTATCCTTGCTTAAACCATGATTTGGAGATGCCAGTGTTGGACTGGGGTGTACAAACTGGTGATTTTTAACCTTGTTTAAACTCTCATTGAAGCTTTCAACTAAGCATTTTTCTAATCTAAACCTATCATTAGATTTAGATGACCCCTTCTGTATCTGAAATACTTCTGTGAATGTCTTGGGCGTTTTTCTGCCTTTAATATAAGGTACTATCGGGCCTTTGTTCCCACTAGACCCAACAATTCCAACTTCTCCTGGCTGGTCTCTCACTTTTACGCTTTATATAAACTTGAGCTTATCCAAACTCTAGGAGAAAGTGAGGACTGCAGATGCTGGAGATCAGAGCTGAAAATCTGTTGCTGAAAAAGCGCAGCAGGTCAGGCGGCATCCAAGGAGCAGGAGAATCTATGCTTTGGGCATGAGTCCTTCTTCAGGAATGAGGAAAGTGTGCCAAGCAGGCTAAGATAAAAGGTAGGGAGGAGGGACTTGGGGGAGGGGTGTAGGAAATGCGATAGGTGGAAGGAAGTTAAGGTGATGGTGATATGATGAGGGTGATAGGCCGGAGTGGGGGTGGGGGCGGAGAGGTCAGGAAGAAGATTACAGGTTAGGAACGTGGTGCTGAGTTCGAGGGTTGAGACTGAGACAAGGTGGGGAGAGGGGAAATGAGGAAACTGGAGAAATCTGAGTTCATCTCTTGTGGTTGGAGGGTTCCTAGGCGGAAGATGAGGCACTCTTCCTCCAGCCGTCGTGTTGCTATGGTCTGGCGATGGAGGAGTCCAAGGACCTGCATGTCCTCGGTGGAGTGGGAGGGGGAGTTGAAGTGGTGGTTGGGTTGGTTGGTTGGTTCGGGTGTCCCAGAGGTGTCCTCTGAAATGTTCCGCAAGTAGGCGGCCTGTCTCCCCAATATAGAGGAGGCCACATCGGGTGCAGTAAATGATGTGTGTGGAGATGCAGGTGAATTTGTGTCGGATATGGAAGGATCCATTGGGGCCTTGGAGGGAAGTAAGGGTGGAGGTGTGGGCGCAAGTTTTGCATTTCTTGCGTTAGCAGGGGAAGGTGCCGGGAGTGGAGGTTGGGTTGGTGAGGGTGTGGACCTGACAAGGGAGTCACGGAGGGAGTGGTCTTTTTGGAACGCTGATAGGGGAGGGAAATATATCCCTGGTGGTGGGGTCTGATTGGAGGTGGCAGAAATGACGATGGATGATACGATGTATATGGAGGTTGGTAGGTGAGGACCAGTGGGGTTCTGTCCTGGTGGCGATTGGAGGAGCGGGGCTCAAGGGCAGAGGAGCGGGAAGTGGAGGAGGTGCGGTGGAGAGCATCGTCGACCACGCCTGGGGGGGAAATTGCGGTCTTTGAAGAAGGAGGCCATCTGGGCTGTGCGGTATTGGAACTGGGCCTCCTGGGAGCAGATGCAGCTGAGATGAAGGAATTGGGAATATGGGATGGCGTTTTTACAGGGGGCAGGGTGGGAGGAGGTTTAGTCTAGGTAGGTGTGGGAGTCGGTCGGTTTATAGTAAATGTCTGTGTTGATTCGGTTGCTCGAGATAGAAATGGAGAGGTCTAGGAAGGGGAGGGAGGAGTCTGAGACGGTCCAGGTAAATTTGAGGTCGGGCGGAAGTTGTTAGTAAATTGGAGGAAATGTTCAACCTCCTCGTGGGAGCACGAGGCAGCGCCGATACAGTCATCGATGTAGCGGAGGAAAAGGTGGGTGGTGGTGCCAGTGTAGCTACGAAGAGGCAGGCATAGCTGGGGTCTATGCGGGGGCCCATGGCTACTCCTTTGGTTTGGAGGAAGTGGGAGGATTGGAAAGGGAAGTTGTTCAGAGTGAGGACCAGTTCAGTCAGTCGAAGGAGGGTGTCAATGGAAGGGTACTGGTTGGTGCGGCAGGAAAGTAAGAAATGGAGGGCTTTGAGTCCTTCGTGATGGGGGATGGAGGTGTACAGGGACTGGATGTTTCGTTGTGAAGATAAGGCGTTGGGGAAGCGAAATCATGGAGGAGATGGAGGGCGTGGGTGGTGTCCCAAATATCGGTGGGGAGTTCTTGGACTTAGGGGGACAGGACTGTGTTGAGACAGAGATGAGTTCGGTGGGGCAGGAGCAGGCTGAGACAATGGGTCGGCCGGGGCAGTTAGGTTTGTGGATTTTGGGCAGGAGGTCGAAACAGGCGGTGCGGGGTTGTGGGACTGAGGTTGGAAGCGGTGGATGGGAGATCCCCTGAGGAAATGAGGTTATGGATGGTCTGTGAGATGATAGTTTTGTTGTGGGAGGTGGGGTCATGGTCAAGGGGGCAGTAGGAGGAGTTGTCTGTGAGCTGGCGTTTAGCCTCAGCGGTGTAAAGATCGGTGTGTCAAACTACCACCATGCCTCCCTTGTCTGCCGGTTTGATAGTGAGGTTGGGGGTTGGAACGGAGGGAGTGGAGAGCTGCACGTTCCAAGGGTGAGAGGTTGGAGGGGTGGAGAGGTTGAGGCGGTTAATGTTGCGGCGGCAGTTGGCTATGAAGCGATCAAGGGCAGGTAAGAGGCCAGCACGGGGTGTCCAGGTGGATGGGGTGTGTTGGAGGCGGGAGAAGGGTTTGTCAGAGGGTGGGCAAGAATAACTCTGCTCATGTTCTATCTTGTGCCATGTCACATTCATTCGTCACTCCTATGCTCATTGGTCTGTACTGGTTCCAAGTCAATGCTTAAAGTTTAAAAAATGTGCTCAACTTTGTTTCAAACTGCTCCTTAGCCTTGCTTCTTTCCGTTGTTTGATGAGGCAATGATTCTGAAAAAGTTTATGTTGGATACGTTTTTAGGCTCCAATCTGGTGATGACACAAATATGTGCAAATAAAAGAGGAATTTGTTTCAATATCCAATGGAATCAGATATGTCACCCCTGACTATTCTTAGTAATTAAGTCTAATTGATGTAGTTTGTACCTATTGCTGTCATGCAGTAAGCTACATCATGTTGTTAAAACATATACCCCTTCTTGTTAAGACTCATTAGTGGTTCATCCTCTAACACTGTTAACCAAACAGTTTAAGCCAGTCGAGGGTTCTTGTGGTAATGTGGTAGTGTTCCTACCTCTGAGCCAGGAAACCCAGGTTCAATTCCCACCAGGTTCCAGTGTACCATCAGGGACTTTCTAGCCATTTTTGTTATGTTTAAAAGAATAGAAAGAAGGATTAGAGGCAAAACTCTACCCCAGTCATTAGCTGGTAATGATTGATTTCACAACATATGACATCAATCATCACCACCAACTTTACAACACCCTGAAATATGTGCTCTGACTACTTGTACAGCTTTGATTTTCATCGCTTTGGTATTGCCTGCTAGATCTTCATCTGTTTAGGTCAAAGCTCTGGTATTCCGTCTCTAAACGATTCTGTATCTCTCTTTCCTTTCTAAGTTGTCCCTTTTGACATTTATTTGGCATTTGTCTGTCTTACAGATACTCGCAGTTATGTTTTAATCATAGTTCTACTCATTTAAAAGGTTGCTTGAAATTGTCAGAGTTGTCAACTGTTACTCTATTGAGTGTTTAATTTAGACAGGTTTAAATATTTGAATAAGTAAGCCTTTATTCTTTGTGACCAAAGTGTTATTTCAGACCACAGTGTCTGACATTGTAATGCTGTGTCAAGAGGATTTAAAAACCTTTTTTTGTTTAGATTAATTAATATTACTGAGCCCTCTTTGTAATCTCTATACTGCAGGTAGTAGTCCAATAAGCAATATGTTTGAGAGAAGAAACTGAATATCAAAAGGAAACAAAGGTTAGAACTATTGGAAAATTATGCAAAGAAATATAGCTTACATAAAACTTCTATTCCTCTTTGCAACCACTTAGTATTTTCAAAGTATAATCATTTCCTTCATAAATACTGGATCTGAGATTGTTCTCCTTAACAGTGAGTTAATAATGGCTTCCCTGTCTCCTCAACAAGTCTGCAGATGTTTTATTCCCTGTGTCTGAAAAATTTATGAATTTTGTGATTGACTTCTAAGATATAATCCATGTATTCCATGAAGTTTGTCCAGCAATAAAGGACATTCAAAACATATTTTCTAAATGACTACAAAACATTTTCCAATCATGGAGCAAGTAGAATATACTGAAAATATTTGCAACACAAAGGAATTCTTCCAGTCAGGGAGTGTGGAATCATGAACATGTATTTGTCTCTCATCTCAAAAATTATATAACTGAGCCAATTATTTATGTCAGAATAAAGTAAGTATAAGGACAAGGTTACAATTTACAGTATTAGTAAATATGCCCTCCTGAGATAGGATAACCTTCATCCAATACCTGCAATACATTGCCACACTTCATCTTGTCTCAACTCCTCTACCTTTGAAAATCTCATGCATGTATTTATTCAGGGCTTTTTCCAATGTACTGCTGGCCAGCGGTTCCTGGTTTATCCTTGGTTATGTTGAAATCAACCCAAATATTTGCTGCCCACATTAACTTGTACTGAACCCTATTTATTCATCGTCAGTCTGCTCACTGGCTGCCAGTTATGTACAACCTCCATGGCTTCATCTCTCCTTTTCTCTGTAATTTCCTACTGACCCTCAACAATCTTCTGAGCTTTCAGCACTTCTCTCCTTCTGACTTAAGTGTCTCTTTGGTGGTTGTGGTGTCAGCTGTCAATGCCCTTAGAATGGAAATTTGCTGTCTAAACCTCTGACTTTGTACCCCTCTTTATTCCTTTAAAGCACTTATAATTACTATTTTAGCAAACTTCTGATCATTGGTTAAGCCAGTTTAGGAATATTATGTGGAAGTATGGTCTCCGTCCTATAGAAAAATTGAAAAGGGCTCAAAAGATTTATAAGGATGTTGCAGGGCTTGGAGGGTTTGAGTTATAGGAGAGGCTGAAAAGTCTGGGGCTGTTTCCCACACTCCAATCACTCACTCAGTAAAGAAGTTTCTTCTGAATTTTTGCTGAATTATTAATTACTGTTATATATTGTACCAAATTGTGTATTGCCCACAAGTTGAACCTTTTTTTTCTACATTTATTTTGTGAACTCAAGTCAAGTCACTTTCTTATCTGTAGAAATGAGCTCCAACTTTAAGTATTTTCTGGAATGTACTGTATAACACTTCAATTTTGATACATTCCGGTGAGTCTATTTCTGCCATTTTATCTTTATCAAACATTGAGATCAGAAGTTTTAAAAATGCTCCAACTTTGATCTATCCAAGGTTTTGTACAAGTTTGATGTAACTTTTCTGCTTTTCAGTTTTGTCCTTCTCAATGCTTTGTTTCCTGGTCCTCTGCTTTTTTTAATAGCCTTATTAACCTCCATCACTGCTTTTAGTGATTTTAGTAGAAATAAAAAGTGCACCATACTCTGATGTGAAATAAACATGGAAACATATGTATCTAAATGAAATGAGTCTTCCTGTTTAAGAAACCAACAATTTCATTTTAAGAAAATAATTAGTGTCCACTTGCTGAATTAGTTGTCATCCCGCTTAAGAAAATTATTTTGCACAAAATCTTAAAATCATTTCTGTTAAGTATTGTACATTAATAACAAAATTGAGTCTATAACTTTTGAAATGTCCATAAATGATAAATTGAGTAACACAAAAATGTGTTGTTTCTTAGACTAGCTAGTGCAAGTGTCATCATAAATCATGTTAGCAGCTGTATGCTCTAATTTAGATGATAAATTGGCCCTTGCCACAGGGGCATCATGGTTAGAGCTGTCCAGTGGACCTGACCATGCCCCTGTTCTCCAAAGAAACAGTAGAGAGAATGCTGGTGGTCGGAGATTTAATTCTGTTTAGTCTTTTGTTTAGCTGTCTCTGTGGTATCATAAATTTTGTGTGGGTCAAAGTCTTGAAATGAACTTGCAGTGAAAATGCGACTCTGGTTGTATTGGGACTACTGTTATCATGCAGTGAAGCCATAACCTTTGCACGTTGGTTATTAATCTTTCAATACATTTGCATATGTCATGGTACCAGTTAGGTTTTCTATTATTTGGTTATAATGAATATCACTTTAAATAAATCACCTTCCATTCATAATTTCTTAATTGTGCTTGACTTTTGATAAATATCATTGTATTTTAACCATCTTTACTTGAATGTGAATTACCTTGTAGAAGAAAGATGTTCCCAAGTATGTACCTTTACATGTTTGAACTTCTGTTTCTGTTAAGGTAATATTCCACATTTAACTTGTCTGTATCCTTCATTATCTTATATCACTACAATAAATGATATCTTTTATTTCAGGACTGAAAATCTCCATGTCTGTCCAGTATTCTTTATAATTTGTAAAACATGAGAGACCAGCTCCATGACTGTTTGTGCAATGCTACTTCCCAGTGCTAGAATATGACTAAACGTTTGTGTAGCACTCAAAACACAACTTGACCAGAACATTGTTCATAATGCATTTTAATATTAACATTCTTAAGAGTTTTATTGTGCTGGTCTGCAATTATTGCATATAAAGAACATTTAATCTAAGCGCCCTCCTACCCCCGCCCCTGCCCTCCAGGTTTTTTTCAACTTGTTTCTGGTATATTTTTATTGCCCACTTTTTTTTCTGTCCAATGTTGAGTACTTTATACTTAACTGGATGAAACTTCATTTCAAAGCCATAAAATAAAAGCAGTGTCTGAAAATGAAGTATAGGTTCAGCAATTTTTGTACGCACAGACCAAACTGCTAAAAATGATCTTCTCAGCTGTGTCCTGTGATTACTCAGTGCAACCTACAGTTTTAATGTATATGCTTTGAAAAACATGAGCAGTAACAACTTTAATAAAAACATATGCTCTTTTTTGCACAATTCTAATGTATAGAACTGTTTGAATTTTTTTCCTGAACCACTTTGCTGCACAAGTTTAAATTGATAATCAATACATGTCCATTGTAGCCATTTTATTAAAATTTCCTGGCCTTGTACAAAATATTCACAGGCATAATTGGCAATGAAGACTAACTGTCATTGATGTTGAGTTGGAATAGCAAGTAAAACTATGAAATAAAAGCAGAACATTCTGGAAATACAGAACATGTGCATCACTTCTTAAGAGATCAATTTATTGTTTTGGCTGCACAGTTTGTTTGAACCTGAAAGCTTAAAGTCATGATTTTATTAACTTTTATGCTGTTATAAACTATTACAGATGACAAATATCTTTATCCGATGTCAGCACACTATTTGGAAATTACAACTGATGAAAATTTACAGAAGATTGGAATGACCTTTTCCACAGCAGCGGTGCTTTGAATAGGAAGAAGGTAAAATTGTATATGTATTAATTATTATAACTCGTAGGACCTGCAAAAGAAAGAATCCTTTTTAAGTTGTCAGGTAGCTTTGAAAAGTACTTTGTTTAAAGATTACATGTAACATGTAACATCATTTAATTACATGTAATTTACAAAAAGAGTCTACATTTAATTTGGATTGGATTATTGCTGGAACGATGATGAATTCAATTGCCGTTTACCCATCTGACAATATAATGAAGATATCTTATTAATTCTGAGTTTCCAGCATCAAAATATTCTGTATCTCACAATATATCTTTTAGAACAAAAGATACAACTTTTGAAGTAAATCATCATTAATACATTCAAATTACATACGTGTAGCATGGAATGCATTTGGACTCCTTGGACGTCTGGTTGGCTCAGTAGATTGGATTGTAAGAGTGAATCAGATTGGTGCTAACAGCATGAGACTCAGCCCCTTTTCCAGCTGCCCGTAGGTTTAAAACCTGTCGCCTTGGCCTATCTGTGGTACACGTTGTGGATGTGGGTCAGACCTGCCTTCGGGCAGAGCTTAAGAAAAAGAATGAAACATACATATTTATTTGAGAAATAAATAGATCTATTGAAGTGTTAGCTTTTTAGAAACAATAACACAAACAGACAGGCACCAAGGACATCTTTGCACGTGCAAATGAACCACACTGGCCCTCATTGCTTGTGTAGTCTCTCCCCCCAGACTGATACACGCCACTAATACAGCACCTGGCTGTTTTAACACTGCAATTTTTGCCGGAATGTCAGCTATCAAGTTTAATTGTTTTTTCTTTTGATTTATTGAGTATTTTGGTTGAACATTGGTTCTTCCTCTTGTAACAGTACAACCAAGTGACTGTGTTAACTATGAAACTTTTTAAGCGAATAAAACCTTGTTGTTTTGGACCAGAGTTCCAGATTTGATGACAATGAAAGAATACTGAATAATTTCGCCATTTGTCGATAATAGAAGTGATATCTAAAACAATGTCATATAAAGATACTTTATATTGATTTTTACCAACTTATTGTAACATTATGCATTGAGAGCCACAGGGACTTGAGATCCCTCTTGGCCCATACCAACTGGAATTTCAATCTGGATTTGTCCCATGTTTTGTTTGTTATTGGTTTCTCACTACTTTATTTTTAAAATATAATTTCACTGCACTGTTATTTTTCCCAAATATTGCCATATTTGCATTTTATGTTAGGGAACCAATTGCCTAATCCTGCCAGGCAGGATGTTGCTGATAATGATGTCACTGCATTGGTATGTGAAATGCTCCCCCCAGTGCGTAGTATCAAAGGTCCAGCCTAGGAAGTGGAAATATTGATCCGAAATAGGATGTGATTACTAGAAGAAAGAAGTGATTAGCACTGCTGCATCATAGTGACCCCAGATACGATTCCACCCTCAGATGAGTGTGTAGAGTTTATACATGGATTTCCGTGTCTACATGGATTTCCTCAGAGTGCCCCGGTTTCCTCCCACAGTCCACAGATGTGCAGATTAGGTGGTTTGGCCATGCTAAATTGCCCATAGTGTCCAGGGATGCATAAATTACATGAATTAGCCATCTGAAATGCAAAGTTAGGGTAAGGGCGTGGGTCTGGGTAGGATGCTGTTCAGCAGGTTGGTGTGCACTCAACGGGCTGAATGGCTTGCTTCCACACTGTAGAGGTTCAATGATAATTTTAAAAACCTCACCTTTCAATTAGGTGAGATTATTTTGCGGTAACCATGTTGTATATTATTTAGTTTTATACAGTCCAGAGGTTATTTGATGAGTAGTTTCTGATTTAGGCTAATACAGTGGATTATTATTGTAACTAAAGTCAGAATCTATTAATCAGCTTTTCCAACAGGAAGGAAAGAATATTTATCTGTTCCTCATTTTGGTGCATTCATGTGCCTGAAGGTTCTGTTGTATATTGGGGAGAAGAGCCTGGATGAGTGTAGCTCTGAGAGCACTCAAGAAGCATGGTACCATTGATGTCAAAACAGCCATTTGATTGGTGCACCACCCACCACCTTAAACATTCACTTCCTGCACCACTAGTCTATAGTGGCAATAGTGCCTATAATCTACATAGCATAGAAACAGACCCTTCACTCGAACCAATCCATGCCATAAGACAGCTTGCCACGCCATCCTCAAAAGCATGTTCTAACCCCATGACCCCTACCATCCAGAAGAACAAGTGTACTAGGTGCATGAAAGCACACCACCTGCATTTCCCCTGCAAATCACACATGTTTCCTTTCTTGGATAATTACTACTATTCGTTTGCTATCACTGGGCCCAAATGCTGGAACACCTTTCCCTTTAATAATATTGATTTACCTACTCCCAATAAAACTGCAGCAGTTCAAAATGTTGGCTCACCATCCCCTTTTCAAGGGATCGGCAATAAATGCTGACCTTGTCAGCAAAACTCTCATCCAATCAAAGAACCTTCTTAAACATGTTAACTGAAATGTAGAAACCCAAAGAAAATGGTCAATATTTTTTCAGTTGCATGTTACAATAAAAACTGGTTGGATGCATCAAAAATTTAGAAGATGTTTGAATATATATTTGTTTGTTCATGATTACAGGTGATGTCCATGACTACATATTCTGGTAGCTGTGTGAATGAATGTTAGACTGATTTTTCAATGTCTATGACAGGTAAATATGATTAATGAACAATGTAATTTTGGAAGTTAGCGAACATTGCAGCTGGAACTGTGAAGATTACCTTTGCCGTTTACCCATCTGATATAAAAATCATGTGGATATCTACTTGTTCTGAGTTTCCAGCAGAGTTAAAATTTTGTTTGCTAAAACTTCAGTTGTTTACATGAACAGGCGGCATGGCACAGTGGTTAGCACTGCTGCCTCACAGCACCAGAGACCTGGGTTCACTTCTTGCCTCAGGTGACTGTGTGTGGAGTTTACACATTCTCCAATGGAGGAGACCCAGGTCTGGGTGGGTTACGCTTTGGCCTCACCCCTTAGCCTCCGACGCTCAATGGAAAACAGCCCCAGCCTGTTCAGCCTTTCCCTATAGCTCAACCCTGCATTCCTGGCAATCTCCTGAAATCTTTTCTGCACCCTTTCAAGTGTCAATCTTTCCTATGGCAGGAGACCAGAACTGAACACAATATTCCAAACCAATATCAGGTACAGCTGCAACATGGCATCCTAAATTCAATGCACTGACCAGTAAAGGCAAGTACCAAATGCCACCTTCATTACCCTGTCTGTCCACCTTCAACTTTGTTGTCATCTGCAAATTTCCTAACCATTCTTTTTATATGCATATCCACAACATTTATATAAATGACACAGCTCCAACCCTGGGCGAAAGTGAGGACTGCAGATGCTGGAGATTAGAGTTGAGAGTGTGGTGCTGAAAAAACACAGCAGGTCAGGCAGCATCTGAGGAGCAGGAAAATCGACGTTCGGGCAAAATCCCTTCATCAGGGCGGCACGGTGGCTCAGTGGTTAGCACTGCTGCCTCACAGCATCAGGGTCCCAGGTTCAATTCCGGCCTTGGGTACCTGTCTGTGTCTGCGTGGGTTTCCTCCAGGTGCTCCGGTTTCCTCCCACAATCCAAAGATGCAGGTCTTTGGATTGGCCTGACTAAACCATGGTGTTAGGTGCATTAGTCAGAGGGTCTGGGTGGGTTACTCTTCGGAGGGCCTGTTTCCACACTGTAGGGAATCTAATCAGGAATGAGACTGGGAGCCTCGGGGGTGGAGAGATAAATGGGAGGGGGATAAGTGGTTGGAGTTGGGGGTAATGGTGATGGGTGGAGTGGATAGGCGGGAAGGAAGGTGGACATTTAGGAGAGATCATGACAGTGGTGCCCAATTGGAAGCTTGGGCCAGGGATAAGGTGGGGGTAGGTGAAATGGAGAAACAGGTGAAATCCACATTGATGCCATGTAGTTGGAGGGTCCCGAGGCTGAAGATGAGGTGTTCTTCCTCCAGGTGTCAGGTGGTGAGGGAGTGGCGTTGAAGGACGCCCAGTAGAGTGGGAGGGGGGATTGAAGTGTTCGGCCATGGGCAGTGAGTTTGGTTGGTGCAGTAGTCCTGGAGATATTCACTGAAGTGTTCTGTGAGTGGGCGTCCTCTCTCCCCAATGTAGAGGAGACCACATCAGGAGAAACCGATACAGTCGATGACGTGTGGCTGCAGGTGAACATTTGATGGATGTGAAAGGCTCCTTTTAGAGCCTTGGATGGAGGTATGGGCACAGGTTTAGCAATTCCTACGGTGGGTAGTTGGGAGGCGTAGACCAATGAGACAGATGTGGAGAGAATGGTCTTTGCAGAAAGCAGATAGGGGTTGGGAGAGAAATATATATATCTCGTGGTGGGTCTGTCGGTGGATGATGCGACTTATGCGGAGGTTGGTGGGGTGGAAGGTGAGGGCCGGAAGGATTCTGTCCTTCTTGCAGTTGGGGTGGGGTTCGAAGGGCGAGATGCAGAAAGTGGATAAGATGTGCTGCACGGCATCTTCAACCACCTGGGAGGAGAAATTGTGGCCGAGTTTCCACCATCCCCCAGACATCTCCTGACGACCATCATTTTACTGTATCCATCACTTCCACTGCGGTCTCCTCTACAGTGGGGAGACAGGACACCTACTCGCGGAGTGCTTCAGAGAACATCTCTGGGCTATGCGCACCAACCAACCCCACTACCCTGTGGCGGAACACTTCAACTCCCTCTCCTTCTCTGGCAAGGACGTTCAGATCCTGGGTCTCCTCCATTGCCATTCCCTTATCACCTGGCGCCTAGAGGAAGAACGCCTCACCTTCTGCCTAGGGTCCCTCTACCCCCATGGTATCAATGTGCATTCCACCGGTTTCTTCATATACACACACACACACACACACACACACACACACACACACACACACACACACCACTGCCATCATGACTTGCCCTACCTGTCCATCATCTTTCCCACCCACCCTCCCCTCTGACCTATCATCATTACTCCCATCTCCATCCACTTATTGCACTCTCAGTCCCCTGCCCAGGCCATCCCCACTCCCTCCCATTTATCTCTCCATCCCCGAGGCTCCCTGCCTCATTCCTGGTGAAGGACGTTTGCCTGAAACGTCAATTTTCCTGCCCCTCAGATGGCTGCCTGACCTGCTGTGCTTTTTCAGCACCACACTCTTGACAGCACCAATCCTGCAGCACACCACTGGTCACAGGCCTCCAGTCCACAAAAGCAACCCTGCACCACCACCCTCTGCCATGTCTGTCATTTTTTCGTAAGCTTTGGCAAACATTCAGGCCTTTAAGTTTCCCCATGTCTTAATTCCTTTATAATGATCAAATATTCAAATCAGAATTGACAATTTGAACAGTAGTATATAGAGCATCTGAAATTAGTAAAGCAAGTTTGAAGTGCCCATAAACCTATTCAAAATCATTAGTGTAGATTAGATTACTTGCAGTGTAGAATCAGCCCCTTTGGCCCAACAAGCCCACACCGGCCCTCCGCAGAGCAACCCACCCAGACCCATTCCCCTACACCTAACACTACAGGCATTTAGCATGGCCAATTCACCTAACCTGCACATTTTTGGACTGTGGGAGGAAACCGGAGCAGCCAGAGGAAACCCACGCAGACACGGGGAGAATGTGCAAACTCCACACAGACAGTTGCCTGAGGCAGAAATTGAACCTGGGTCTCTGGCGCTGTGAGGCAGCAGTGCTAACCACTGTGCCGCCCAACTTCAAGGTTTACCGGAGAAGGCTCTGGAATAGTCTTATCTCTGAGCATGTTTTCAAAATATAGATCTAATGAAGATTTTTATGAAGAAAATAGCTTGATTTAAGATGGTAGGCACGGACTAAAAAAAATTGTTTTTAAAAAATGTTTAGTATGCAAACATCACTTTTTTCCTGTTATTGATCACAGCTATTTGAGCCTGATTATGAAGTTTACCACCATATGGTGAGTGTAATTTCTCTTAAAAGCTGAGTTTAGATAAATGTTGGTACCTTACAGATGAACAAATGTGAATGAAATTATTTTGTGATCTCAGCCTGTCGCTGTAAAATTCCAAAAAAGTTGCAAAATTGTTGAATTGAGGATTATTTCTCATGGTCATACAGCACAGAAACAGACCCTTCCCAAACTAATGCTTGAAGAAAATATTTAACTTCCTTTTATTGAGAAGGTTTGAATTGCAAGTAATCCGACGTGAGCCAAATTCAATATGACCGTAAATCTAGATGATACACAAAACAGTGGGAAAAGAATTAAGAAATCTGTCTGTGTACTTACACCTGGTGATTTCTAGCCACCAATCATAAACTCCCTGTGTTCCCTGTTTGTTTTTCATCTGCATTCTCTTTCAGAAAATTATAAATGATTGTGTTAATATTTGTTCTCTAATGTTGGGAAAAAACTAAGGTATTAACTTGATAGTATGTCTTTTAAGATTCCAGTTCTTTTCCCTCCATCTCCTCAACATAAACTTTGGTGTCCACAGAAACATAGTCTCCAGTGTTCAGGAGTTCATCTGTGAGTTTGATGATGAGTGCTGGCATGTCATTTGTTACACGTCAGCCAAACATTTGGTTTCTATACAAATACATTTGCATTTCATGACTTCATAGCTGTCAAGAATGGGAGACATGACCATTTAAATTCTTCTCTAAAATTTTGCTCAATTATTAATCTACCACTTCGAGAGATGCAGCAAATAGTGGAAATCAAACCTGGGGCTTCCTAGTCTGTATAATTAAAAAGAGCTAAATCCTGATAATCCTAATTAGAAGAGTCATGGTGGCATCAATCCTTTAGGAATTACAATTTTTGGCCTAGTTATTTTGTTCCATGTGAAATTCCTGGCTACAAGTGGCAACCAGTGTATGATATGTCTAATCTTTAATGAATATAACAATGCAAGTTGACTAATTTAGACAGGATAAAGTCATCACCCTAAGTCCCTTCATGTAAACCCAAATCATGAGTTCCTCTATCCAACATTTTTGTCAGTGCTGAATGAAGGAGGAAAAAAAGGTTTCTAACTGGGCAAGTGCTATACTTAAAATCATTCAAAACTGCATTTTTCTGTAAAATATGTTTTCTTCATATTTTGACTTTTTTCAGAGACTGCGATTTGTTAGGCTTGAAGCTTTGTTTTGAGAGATTCTGCTTGTACGTAATTTTTGAGAAACCTCATCTTAATGCTTCAAAATGAGCTCTCCATGGACATTTTCTTACGTGTTGTATTTTTGGAGATAAAGCAAAATAATTAGTAAGAGGCCATCATGGAAGTTAGTTGTATTTGGTAGCACTAGAAAACAGCTGCATCTTTGCAGCAAAGTTTATAGATCACCACTGTCTCTCTTTTAAACAATCAGTTTACCTGTCAAGCGCTTTCTAATACAGTGCTTCCTGGACTTTTTGCTGGTGTGACCTAATTTCAATTTCTCAGATTTGTGAGACCCCCAGAGTAAACATTTTGGTATTGTGAGAGTCGTTGGTATGGAGGGTGGGGGTTAGAAAGAGAAGAATGATTAGATTAGATTCCCTACAGTATGGAAACGGGCCTTTTGGCCCAACAAATCCACACCGACTCTCCAAAGACCAACCCACCCAGACCCATTCCCCTACCCTATCTTTACCCTTGACTAATGCACCTAATACTGTGGGCAATTTAGCATGGCTATTTCACCTAACCTGCGCATCTTTGGTTTGTGGGAGGAAACCGGAGCACCTGGAGGAAACCCACGCTGACACGGGGAGAATGTGCAAACTCCACACAGATTGTCACCTAAGGTGGGAATTGAATCAGGATCCCTGGTCCTGAGAGGCAGCAGTGCTAACCACTGAACCAGAATGTGAGAGAATTGGTGAAAAGGCCTCCCGAATAGTCCATTAAGTCATGTCCCTTAATAACAAAAAAGCATTTGAAGGAACCTCCTAGTTGTCAAAAATTAGTTCAAACTTCACAGCAGCCATTGCTGCCATGAGGTTTACAGCTCCAAAAGGTGATACCTGGGTCACAACCTGCAGTTTGGGAAGCCCTGCCCTAGTGCAGATTACTTTAAAAAAACAAGAACTGTGATATTAGACAGAGGAAAGCAACAGCAGTGCTAAGCGTTTTTTTTACAGAACATTCTGACAAGTTAGTCGTGTCCTCTACTAAGTTTAGTTTCATTTTGGGTTACTACATGGTCATTAAGAAGTCTTCAGTTTTTGAAATAAATTTTGACCCATTGCATATCGTATTCTCTAAATTGCTGGAGTGCCAGATACAAGATGAGAAAATGGAGGAGGCCCAGGGCCTGCATATCCTTGGCGGAGTGGGAGGGGGAACTCCTCCATCGCCACTCCCTAACCATTCACCACTTGGAGGAAGAATGCCTCATCTTCCGCCTGGGGAGCCTCTAACCCCATTGGCATCAATGTGGATTTCACCAGTTTCCCCATTTCCCCTCCCTTCACCTTATCCCAGATCCAACCTTCCAATTCGGCACCACCCTCATAAACTGAACTACCTGTCCATCTTCCTTCCCACCTATCTGCTCCACCCTCCCCTCTGACCTATCACCTTCACCCCCACCTTCATTGACCTATTGCACTCTCAGCTAGCTTTTCCTCCTCCTCCCCCCCCCTCCACACCACCACCACCATTTGCCTCACCATCCCCTTGGCTCACAGCCTCATTCCTGGTGAAGGGCTTTTGCCCGAAATGTCAACTTTCCTGCTACTCAGATGCTGCCTGACCTGCTGTGTTTCTCCAGTAACACTCTTTCAACTCTAATCTCTTGCATCTGCACTCCTCACTTTCGCCTAGTTTCATGGGTGATGGATTAGTACTTGGGCACCAACTATTTAAAATCTATATTAATTAATTAGATTATGGTACCAAGTGTTTTGTATTAAGGTTTTTGATGATGTAAAGCTAGGTTGAAAGTTGGCTATGAGGATGACACAAGAAATCTGTAGACAAAAGTAGTGAGCAGATGCAAAGATGGTCAAGCAAATATAATAATGGAGAAATCTGAAGTTGTTCACTTTGGTAGAAATAATGCAAAATATTTTCTAACAATTGAAAGAATACTAAGTACTAATGTTCGGAGGGTTTTAGGTATCCTTATTTACAAAGCACAGGAAATTAACATTCAGTACAAGAAGCATTAGTAAATCAAATGGTGCATTGGCCTTTATTACATTGGAGTTGTAGTGCAAGAGGAAGGAAATCTTGATGCAGTATTCAAGATTTTGTTAAAACCAAGTACTGTGGACAGTTTTTGTCTTGCTACCCAAGGAAGGGTCTATTTGGCTTGGAGAGGGATGCAGCAAAAGTTCACTTGGTTGATTCCTCAGATTGGATAACAATCCAGTGACACAATTTTGAGCAGAATATGCCTGTGTACTTTGGAGTTTAGAAGAGTCAAACATTAGTCTCATTGAAACATACAGGATTCTGAGAGAATTTGACATGATACATGCTGAGAGGCTTTTTTCTCTTCAAGAGTATAGAACTTGTGTTTTATAGTCTGAGAATAAGAGATCAGCCATGTAGCATTGAGATGAGCAATTTCACCAGTCTGAGAGTTGTGAATCTTGAGAATTCTTTACCCCAGTAGGTTATAAGTGTGTTCACGGCTGAGATTGACAGATGTTTGGACTGTAAGAGAATTAAAGGACTAAGAGGAAAGTGGAATTGAGCTTGAAGATTTGCCACAATCTGACTAAATGGTGGGACAGACTCCAGGAGCTGTATGGCCTACTGCTTCTACTAGTTCTTAAATTATGCCTGTCTAAAATTTTGATCATTTGCAAATACTCTTGACTTTAAATAAATGGAATACAAATTGTATATTCCTGTCGATTGCAGTTAATAACCGATTTCTACTAATGTTGTTCAAGGTTTTCTATCTCTGGGTGTGTCCTCTACTGAAACCAGCAATCTAAGTGAAGAATGGTAATTATTACTTTGTTTAGCATCTTCTGGATTTACAACTGGAGTCTAGGAAACCTTCAAAGACTAAATTATTGCAAAAAGAACTTGGAAATGACTTAAATCACTGAATTTTTCCTTTGAAACTCCAACCGAGATATTCTAGGAGCACGTTGCCTTCGAATTTCATATGGCATGTGACAAGGTAAACTTAGAAAGTATGGGATGGAAATAGAATACATCTTATTATGGAAATTAGAATTCTAGGGTGGCACGGTGGCTCAGTGGTTAGCACTGCTACCTCACAGCACCAGAGTCCCAGGTTCAATTCCAGCCTTGGGTGACTGTGAAGAGTTTGCACGTTCTCCCCGTGTCTGTGTAGGTTTATTCCGGATGCTCTGGTTTCCTCCCACAGTCCAAAGATGTGCGGGTCAGGTGAATTGGCCATGCTAAATTGCCCACTGTGTTAGGTGCATTAGTTGGAAGGAAATGGGTCAGGGTGGGTTACTCTTCAGAGGGTCGGTGTGGACTGTTTGGGTGGTAGGGCCGGTTTCCACACTGTAGGGAATCTAATCTATAGTCTGGAAAATAATGTTGCTTCTTTAACTGTGGGAATAATTCTGCAAAGTCTTTTTCCAGATGGAGTTTTGTATATGTATTATAAGTGTAGCATTGATTAAAAACAATTGGATTTTGTTCTGTAAGTGTCAGTTCATCCTGAAGTTAAACATTAGAACATCTTTGTCTTGTTTCAGTCGAGATTTTGTATTTTGAGCTGTTTTCAACAAATTATCCTTTTTTATTAGGTCAAACGTGGTTGGATGGAGATGCAATTTTCTCTGGAGTAATACTGAATGAATTTATTGATCTCAACAGCAGTAAACATTCAATCATGTGAATTGTCTAATGTTGAGCCCCGCCATTGAAATAAGAGTGGATTGTGCATTATTACATGGTAGATTTTGAGGCACACGTTGTATCAATGTGCTGAACCTCTTGTTTTGAGACAAATATACCCTTGATTGACAACTGGCTGTTTGACCAGTGATCATTAAAAATTGGTTAAATTAATGACCACATTCAGAAGACTTGTTCAATTTTAGCCATTTTTAGCTTGTTAATGAAACAACATTGCGAAGATCATTGTGACTACCATGAGACATTGCCTGAGTGTTAATTTTGGAGAGTTTCATGGAGGATTTCTCTTTGAAGCCCTAGCACATTTTTTCCATGCAATCTTACCAAACTTGCCTTACTACATCTGTACCACCCCCCGATGATGCCCCATTTGTGGTATTCTCCCACTTCCACAGTTAGAAGTACTGCATACTGCTGTCACCTCCTAAGATTACTGGTACCACATTTTAAGCGATGCATCTCATTGAGTGCTGGCAGTTTGCAGCTGGCCTGCATTGTTTTATTTTCCCCAGACATGTCAGACAAAGAGCAATTGGCACCCTGTTTTGCTGATGGGGGTTTGGAGGCCCTCCTGTACAGGATGGTGTTTTCAGTCACTGCCCCTGGAATGTGCACGAGATGTTCATGACTGATGGAAGTCTTGAGGAGCAAGCAGTAATCTGGAGACACACTCTGAATTGCTCTGACTTTCACGTTGGGAACTGTCACTACCTAGTTTCTATATAGCCAGTGGGAGAATGGGAAATCGATGAGATGAGATTATGTAAAAATGAAGGTGCTAATGATGTAAATAGATCTCTCGCTTCTCACGAGCGAAAATCTCATCTCACTATTCAAACACTAGTTTGGAAAATAGGACATTTTGCTCTTTACAGCAAGTTTCTCGTTGCTGATCTCAGTTCTCCCATGTTTCTTGCCAGTGACGATGTCATTCAGTGGCTGGGAAGATTCTGCTCATTGTCTTTGATGCAAGGCATTTTTAGAATTCACTTTGAAACAATAGTGCTTATGTGCTGCAAAATAAAGTTTATTATTCTTAAGTTAACTGTCTAAAAGGATTCCTAATAGTGGTATTGAAATCTTTAGTTTCAGTTAACATTTTTCAATCTGCTTTTGTGAGTGCTCTTTTGCTTCTACTTTTTAATTTGAAATAATAAAGAAACCATGCTGTTATTACTTTTGCAAAATGAAAAGCCTTTCAACAGGAGTGAATTGTGAACAGTTGGTGAATTATAATTTCACTCTAGACTCATATCATTTATTAATTTTTTTCATTGAAGGTAAGGGAATGTAGTGAAACCCAGTTAAAAACAATTTTCATTACAAGTTATACTTTAAAATAATAAAGCAATAAAGTTGTTATATTTTAAAACTTATTGTTTCTCTTTAAATGAATTGCTTCCTGTTCAGCCCAAGAAAATCAGCACTCAGGAACACTTACACATACAAAGTGCAGAGACATAGGTGCTAAAGTTTGTCTATTTCACAAAAAACAGGTGTAATTAATTGGCTCCTAACTAAAACAGAATGAAAACTGAAAATGCTGAGAACAACTTTGTCAACAGAAGGAAAAATCTATCACATCTATTACAAGTATAAATGAAAAAAGGTCAGTTTGTTCATTTGTCCCTTCAGTGTACTTTTGGTTAAGAATAACTAAATGCCAGCAGAGCAAATCCCACATTAATTAGACATGTTCTTGTATGTTCTTAGGTTTTTCATGGCAATTCTGATTCAAAAATTGATTTTTTTGTGTTACAGATATATCATGTGACATTTCTCACATTAGTCATACAGCATGAATAGACTATCTTGATGTACCTTTTTTTTGAGTAGCTGTTGAAGGGCAGCACGGTGGCGCAGTGTTTAACACTGCTGCTCACAGCAGTCCTGGGTTCGATCCCAGATTCGGGTGACTGTGTGGACTTTATACATTCTCCTCATGCCTGCGTGGGTTTCCTCTGGTGCTCTGGTTTCCTCCCACAATCCAAAGATATGCAGGTTAGGTGAATTGGCCATGTTAAAATTGCCCATAGTGTTCAGGGATGTATAAGTTAGGTGCATGAGTCAGGGGTAGATGTAGGGGAATAAGTCTGGATGGGTCAGTGTGAACTTGTTGGGCCTTAGGGCCTTTTTCCACACTGTAGGGGTTCTAATTCTATTGTGCTATGTAATACCAAACTAGATTTATGTATTTATAGTTCAGCCTTCTTTCGTTCCTCCAGCACTGTAATGGTATAAGAAAGATGTGCTGAAGATTTTTGCTATTTTAAACTACTTATATGTATTACTCATAATTGAATGTACTTATTAAGCACATTAAAATAAAACAAAACATGCAGTTAGAAAATGCTACATCTTTAAACAATCTTTAAAAAGTAGAGACTTTGAATATTCATTTATTTCTGACAGGGGAATGAACATCAGAACAACACTAAACAAATAAGTATTCTTTATTTTTATACTTTATGGTCCACCATGTTTTACATTGGTTCTGAAATTAGTACCCACTAAAATTGGAAAATATGGATCATAAATGAAAAATAACTGAACTATTCTTGAACTATATATGCATTAATTTTCATTGTGGTATGGAGCAAAAACAGAGATAAACCAGTTGTAAAAATACCCACCATGGTGAATGTCTAATCGTGGCTTTGTTGGCTTGGGGTGTAATTTTATTTTCCCATCAAAAGTCAAGATAAAAGTGGAGGGAAACAAAACACAAGTAGGTCATCTATCCTTTGAAGCCTGTTTCTCACCTTCCATTCAAAGAATTATGACTAATCATCTTTACCCCATACCCCTTAATAGCTTTATTAATAAAGATACACTAGATTTAAAATTGTTATCTGAGCATCAGTTGATATTTATGGAAGAAAGTTCCAAACTTTGCATCTGTCCATGGTATTGTTAATAGATTTAGTGTATGAGTAAAACTAATGGAAATAAACTTTATTGTTAGGAAAAGGATGTTGCCAGTGTTGGAGGGTTGGGCTATGGGGAGAGGCTGAATAGGCTGTTTTCCCTGGAGCGTCTGAGACTGAGGGATGACCTTATAGAGGTTTATAAAATCATGAGGGGCATGGACAGGATAAATAGACAAGGTATTTTCCCTGGGGTGGGGGAGAACTAGAGAACATAGGTTTAGGGTGAGAGGGGAAAGATTTAAAAAGGACTGAAGGGGCAACGTTTTCACACAGGATGCTGTGTGTATGGAGTGTGCTGCCAGAGGAAGTGATGGATGCTGGTACAATTACGGCATTTAAAAGGTATCTAGATGGGTATATGAATAGGAAGGGTTTAGAGAGATAGGGGCCAAGTGCTGGCAAATGAGACCAAATTAGGTTAGGGTATGTGGTTGGCGTAGATGTTTCAGTGCTGTGCATCCCTATGGCTTAAGATTCAGTGGTATAAGAAGGGACATAATGTCAAATATTTTTAAAGACATTAAGTGATGAAAAAGTATTAAAAGGGCAAAATGAATAGTTCTCAAATGCATGTAGTATTCTGAATGAAATAGATAATTAATAGTACTAACATATGTTAATGGATACAATCTTAATAGAGACATGGTTACAAGGAAATCAAAACTGGAAATTATACATTCAAAAATAGGTCTAGCCTCAGTGTTTGGCAAGTTTATTAGATTCTGTCCCTGAGAATTTTTTTCTATCAATACATGAAAAGACAGGGCTTAGTCAGGGATAGCATGGATTTGCAAAAGCTTTGCTGGATAAATTTGAATTTTATGAGGAGGTAACCAGGAATGGCCATTCAGGAAATGCATTGGATGAGGTCTTTGATCAGATGTAGCAGACTGGTCAAAAAGAAAGAGCTCATGGGCTCCATCAATATTGGATCCAAAATTGGCTGAGAAGCAGGAAGCAGAGGGTGATAACAGACAGATGTTTCTGTGATTGAAGTCTTTCCAGTGGGGTTCTGTAGGGCTCAGTGCTAGACTATTGCTTTTTGTGGTGTACATTAGTTAATTGGACTTTATTGCCAGCGGTGTGATCAAAGATTTTGCAGGTGATGCAGGGTGGTAATTGTGACAAGGATAGCTATAAGCTCAGAGGACTGAGCAGAAGAGTAGCAAATGAGGTGATGCACATGGGCAGGACCAACAAGACAAGCGATTACACCATAAATGTAAAGTTCTGGAGATCAGAGGGACCTTGGTGTACAATTCCTGAAGGTAGCGGGTATAATATGATTAAGGCTGCATAGGGATACTTGCCTTTATTGATCAAGGTTATTCTGGAACTGTATAAAATGCTGATTAGGCCACAACTGGTACACTGTGCAGTTCTGGTCACCACAACTCAGGAAGGATGTGATTGCATGAGAGAGGATGCTGTCTAGGCTGGAGGGTCTGAATTAAGAGGAAGGATTGGAAAGGCTAGGGTTGTTTTCTTACAGCAATGAAGGTTGAATCTTCGCATAAACTTTGAATGAAGGTTGAATATAGAACAATACACACTGAGAGAGGACCTGTTTGAGATATATAAGGTTGTGAGGGGCATAGAGCAATCATTTTTCCTGTTAGAAGTGGGGTTATTAGCTGGGGGCATAGATTTAAGATAACGTAGAAGGCTAAAATGGTGTTAGAGAAAGAGTCTTTAAACAGAGGATGAAGGGTGTGTGGAATTCACTTGCTGAAATTATGGTTGTCAGAAACTTTTGTAATATGTTATTTAGATAGTTGCTTAAGTTGCCAGGCAGTGGGCCAAAGGTTGGTAACTGGTCATAGTGAAGTCAGCACAGATAAATTGGGCTGAATGATCTCACTCTGCTGTAAACTCAGTCTATGCATCACAGTGTAGAAGAAGGATACTAGGAAGGGGATAAACCAACCGTGGGTAGTCTCAAATTGAAAGTTAAAAAATCACAATATGGCAGAGATTAGTAGTAGAGGTTTGGGAAAATTTTATAAGCCAACAAATGATTACCAAAAAAAATACAATAGCTAGAAAATAAATTTAAGGATAAACTAGCAAATATAAAAATAGACATATATTACAAATATTATTTAAATAGATAAAGACTGTGAAAAACAGCACTGAGGGATTTGGGGATCCTTGGAAGAATCATAAAGTCATACAAGTTCAACAGATAATAGGAAAACCAAATGAGATGTGTGCCTTTATTTCAAAGGGAATGGATTATAAAAATAGGGGAGCCTTGCTAAAACTATATAAGACACCAGATCGACCACAAATAGAATACTAGAACAATTTTGGTCCCCTTGTCTAAAGAACAATATACAGTACTGATGTTGAAGGCAGTCCAGAGAAGTCCTTTATATTGTTCAAGGCAAAAAGGACTGTTCTTATGAGGCGATGTTGATTGGGCATTTTTCTCAATTAGTTTCGGAAGGAGACCAAATGGAGAGAGGGTTCAAAGAGGAGGAGGTTGGAAAGGGGACAGAGGGAGAAGAAGGGTCAAGAGAGGGCACTCGCCTTGCTAGGTTTTTTTTTCATTCTGGATTTGCAGCTAGTCAGAGAGCATTTATTCGAGTTCAAAATTGTATTATCTGCTCTGTGCTCATATACTTTTTAACTTGTTAAGTACTTCCGGAACTAACTGCCTTTGTTTTAGATTTCCAGTATCTACAATATCTTGTTTTTTTTTAATCACAGAAGCACAATAGCAATATTGTCAGAGGTAGTAATGTTACGGCTTGCTGTGAATTATCTAGCAGTGTTTAATATATATGACAATTTCATATTAAAACCAATAATATATATTTAGTGATAGTGACTCTTACATTTGTGGAAATAAATGCTGTATGTGTAAGTACCATCAAATTATTGGTTCAAAAAGTCAGAATGCTGCCAATAGTTGTAGAGGTCCTTAATAAATCTCTCAGTTCATATACATTATCAGCATATGCAGCTGCTCAATATTGTAATTAAACTGAAACATCCTCTGCCATAATGCTACAGTATATTGATTTTTATCTTGCCTTTACTAAATTCCAAGGAATGGTCAAGTTAAATAGCTGTCAAAATTGAGAGTCAGAATATCATTAATCTTGTTCGCTTGACAGTTTTTGGATACAGACCTAATATAGAGGATCAATTAGTCAAATATGATGCAACATGATGGGCAAATGGGAGGAATGCTTTAGGTGTACAGCTCCCTCTGGGTGAGAACACCCTTAGAGGATTTACTAATAACTGCCAAACTTTAAGCAGCTGTGACAAGAGGAATCAGTGACTAACTAATTCAAATTTCTGATGTGAAGAAAGAAATAAAAATGCCTATTTGTGCTTTGAGATGATTATCTGTTGGACCTTCCCTGCAGGAGTATGTTGCCCACAACATACAGCTGTTAATAATAGCAATGTTGTTTCACACATTGCAAACACAAATGTGTGCAAATATACTTGGAAATGCACTGACCAATGCAGATCAAATGGCAGCCATTTGTGGTCAGCATCCCATAATCTGCAGTGACATTTTAATGAACCTTTTTTTGGTTGTTGTTGGATTTTATTACTTCTGACTACATTTTTCCCATATAAAAGAATGGGTTAAATTCAAGTTGGTATTTCAAATGAATTAGTTCAGTTTGCCATATGCTGCTCCAACAAAAAAAAGAGTATTGACGTGTTGAGTCAGATATTGAAGATGTTACCCACAATAACGAACAACAATAAGTAATCCATAGGTCATCTCAGACTCCCATCAGGGACAACTCATGACTCACATGTGGCATTGGACCTTACTATACCCAACCTGGTATCACAGTTCATGTCAGGGGTCAAAATGCCAACACAGGAGTGATGTGTCTCTTGGACTGATAATTAAGTAGCCAGTGGGCTTTTAACATGAGGATTGACAGTTATTTGGGCATGCCTCGACGTGGTGTGTTATCCTAAGATACATGCCGTGATATCATTAAGGAATCAACAGATGCCACTACACAACCAAACCACTCCAATGCTAAAACCTGAAATAAAAACAGAAAATGTTCATCAGGTCAGGGAGTATCTGAGAAAAAAATACCATTGCAATATAAAACAAAGAACTGCAGATGTTGGAAATCTGAAAGAAAAACAAATTGCTGTAGAAACTCAGCAGGTCTAGCAGTTACAGCTTTTCAGCAATTGAAAAGTGTGGGGGATGGAAAAAACAAAATGTATGAAAGGATGAGGGGGAGAGAAATTTAAGTTATAAAAAGATTAACCAAAGGGAGTGGTAATGCAAATAAGGAAACAAAAAAAGTGTCTAGATGTGGTGTGATTGATTGGATAGCACCTATTCGTATCCTAAGTAAAGGAATAATAAAACAAAGAGAGAAAATTGAACCAGTGGAAAACAAAGCACAAAACAAAATCGAGGCCCAAAGGCTGTTCAACACAACAGGGGGTCGGGCCTAATTTATTTATTTATTCAAAAATGAATCCTAGCTTTCCCCAATGAAAACCGAAAGAACTATGGACGCTATAAATCAGAATCAAAAACAGAAATTGCTAGAAAACCTCAGCAGGTCTGCTAGCATCGTGGAGAGAAATCAAAGTTAACATTTCAGGTCGAGTGACCCTTCCTCAGAACCCTAGTTTTGTTTGATGCTTCAACATTTTCCAGTGTCTAAGGAGAAATATTTTGCATCAAAAAGCATTGTTTTTAAGCCAGCCTTCCCTGTGACTATTAGTAACCCATTAAAGAAATCATATTTAACATGAAAGATATTTATTTTTAAAAACATTCATTCACACATGTGTACGTCAGCATTGTGAATATTTTTAGTTAAACAGTGAATGTCGTGTACATTAATGCGATTACTTAATTTGCTAATGCAAAAGAGACCAATTAATAGGTACAGTCAGCACTGCAAATCTTTGGTGCATTACAAACATTCTTACTACCACCTAGTGTTTGCAGTAAGTCAGTAAATCAGCCACAGCTGAAAGCATCTTAATTTATTGAGATTTTTATTTCTGAATTGATTAAAACATACTAAGGTCACTTGCAGTATTTAAATATATCAAAGATTCTCCTTCAGCTACTAGGTAATCTTCCCTTTTTTTAAGAAATAATACGGTATTATTAGTGCATGTATTCCTGGAATTTTCTCTGGATTTGCACAGACATACAACTGTAAGAGGGTCCATATTAAATATGTGCCTTAAAAGATTGCAAAACATTTACTGAGAGTTGCCTGGGCAACTATAATATGGTCAAGTCTCCACAGTCTTTTCAGTCAGTTGGTCATTCTCCAAGTCTCAAAAATGACTCTCCACATGTATGTTCAGGGATAGCATTTTGGCACCTTATACAGATTTGAGTAAAAAATGAGGTCTGCAGATGCTGGAGATCACAGCTGCAAATGTGTTGCTGGTCAAAGCACAGCAGGTCAGGCAGCATCTCAGGAATAGAGAATTCGACGTTATTCCTGATGAAGGGCTTATGCTCGAAACGTCGAATTCTCTATTCCTGAGATGCTGCCTGGCCTGCTGTGCTTTGACCAGCAACACATTTTGGCACCTTATACAGATTGTAATGCACAGGAGAAAACAAAATAAATACAAGAGAACCACTTTCTTTTATGATCTTTAATTCATTTTCATGATCTAAATATAAGTAACATTAACAATTAAAATACTTTGTCAATCTGCAGTAATTAAAGCTACTGTGCTCAGGATGTATAAATGATGGTGAATACTTGAAATTTAAATTTTAAGACTCAAAGAAAAAGTACACTGCTGTATATTCAGATTTTCCTATAGTCCTACATGTTTTTTGTTGTCTTACACCCAATTTAAGCTTGAGTGTCTTAAAATAGTTGAAGAATAATTGTATGTAATTAACCATGGCAGAACAAAGGCCATATTGTGTGTATTTTCATATCTAACTCCCAGGATGTTTTAGAGGAGAAAACTTCAGTTTTTATGTTAACCGACTAATATCATTTTTACAAGTAAAGATGTATAGTATCCAAATCCAGTAAATTATAACACATGAGAGCAATGTCATTTGTCAATGTTCGGGCAGCCAGTTAGATGAAAGTTAAGATTTGGACCAACCAACAGAAGGTTTAAATCTTCTCAATGCAACAGGCTCAAAGTTACAAAATTCATGATTTATGAAAGTAATGAAATACCTAATGATGGTTCAATAGGAAAGAAAGCTGGATTAGTTGCAACTTGTGAAGAAAATGAGCCACAAAAAAAGTTGGTATTGTTGAAATGTGTTAAAGGGGGTGAAATTGACACTGCCAATAGTGCAAGATGAAATTGGACAAAACTGGATCTATACAATAAAGTTGGGAAAATAGGAGGTGAGATTTGCTGTGAGGAAGTTTTATTTTTCACATGAAAAGGCATTCTAAAAGTGATGGTGAGGATAGTGTCTTACAGCCTTCAAAGAAAATGCTAGATATTTGTACGGAAAACTACAAAATCACCAAAGGAGAAATGTTAGATATTAAGGGATATTTAACGGCTAGCACGATCCTTGAAGGTTGGGGAGGATTTCTGACTGCGATTCCTGAATTGATGATGTGCTTCAGCCTCTCTCAAAAATTAATTTGCTTGATAATCTGTGTTTTTATTTGTATGGACAGTCTGAAGTGATAGTGTAGATTATTGCTATTCCAATACTTACTGTCCAACTCTAAATGATACTGGAAAGAGGGCTATGCTTTTAACATCGAGAGTGTGGTGCTGGAAAAGCACAGCAGGTCAGGCGGCATCCGAGGAGCAGGAAAATCAACATTTTGGGCAAAAGCCCTTCATCAGGAAGTTTTGAGTTACAGGTGAGTTACAAAAAGCACAATGCAGAGCATGCGGTATCCATCAATGCTGTCAATGCCTTGAGAGATAAGTGGGCCCCACAGTGGAATACAGTTCTTTACTTCCCCCTCCAACTCCATTTTAATTTAGTCTCTTCCTTTTCTCCCGATCTCCCTCTTACTTTTGATGGTTTGCTGTGCCCTTAATGGGCTTTGCATATCAATATTGAATTGGCTACATGAGGGTGTTTTTATTGTTGGAGATTGGGGGTTCTAAGGCAGGGGGTTGGTTGGCCTGAAGAAGTACTGGCCCAGTTTTGTTTTTGCAGTTCTTGAGGAGAATGAGACAAAATAGTTCTCCAAGATCCTGTGAATTAATTTAACCCCTACCTCTGGCCAGCCTCTTTGGTTCCATCACCATGGCATTTGCTGGAATGTGAATGGTGTGGGCTCTGATCCATTCTGATCCAAATCATCAGTTATCAAAAAGACACCAATTTCAATATTAGAAGTGCCTACCATCCGAAACAGGTGAGTGGTCCAGATATCCAAGTCTTAACAAACCCTAATCACCAGTGTTCATGAGACATTCAGGATATCGACTCTATTTGCAGGCTGATGGTGCCATGTTTGGATAATGAAAATTGACTCTGGCTGATCTAGTGTTTTAAAACTGAACTGTCTGGATGGTCAAGCACAAAGACATGTAAATTCAGTGAGAAGATTTTCTAACTCTGAGTGTAAAATGAATTCAGAGCGATCTTTTCTGCACATCCGTTAAAACACATGAAGATTCATTCCAGATCAAAAGGAGTTTCATTGTTATGCACCAGTAGAAACAAAGCAGTGTCAATCAACTGCCAAAAATAACTAGAACCATTTAGAGAATAAACGCCAATGAACCCTGACAGATATCTATGGTAGGATTCAAATCACACCTAAAGAAACTCATAACTCATAAAGTACATTAAAATTTGCATTACAGGATGTCTATCCATATTAAAACACAATTTTAGGTGTTTTCTGGTTGGAGTTATTGAATATAAAGCTATTCATTCTCAGAAATATAAAATAAGCTAACACAGTTTAAGAAAACCAAAATGGGGAAGAACGAGTAGCAGGTATGACACCACTTACAAGAATTGTGAGTTCAACACCTACTTAATGCCTGCAAGTGCCCAATTCTAATTTTCTGATTTCCAATAGGATTTTACATTATAGAAATAATCACAAATAGATGCTAAGCAAAAGATTATATTTAATGCCAAGAATTATGTTAGCTACTTACTTTGAGTAATAAAATGTGCTTGAACAATAACTTTATCAAATATTAGCACTCTACATTTTATACAATGTTAAATTAGAAATATTCAATAAATTACTATTTTCATTAATAATCTGTTTTATATTTGTAGTTTTGATATTTATTGCAATTAATGTACACATATAAAACAGTTACCAAAAAGTAACAACAATACAATGGCAGTGTTGATTGGCAAATTTTGAATATAACGCAAATAAATCTTTTTTAAGTTATTCTTCAGAAAAGTGTACAGACATCCCAGGAGCATATGTATAACAGAACTGTAACAGCTGTTGATGGAATTGTGCCAAATATATATCTCTTTGATTTAAGCTATGCTCATCACACAGCTCAAAGGGAAACACTGCATTGGGAGCCACACATAACACTGAGGTACCTACAGAAATTAATAAGAACCAGTTCAATTTATGGTTATCCACTACATCCTGTATAACTATACACGAACAGCCTTCTAAACATTAAAATACATCCTAGACAAAAAAAAACCAAAAGAACTGCGTCTGCTGGAAATCCGAAACAAGAACAGAAATTGCTGGAAAATCTCAGCGGGTCTGGCAGCATCTGTGGAGAGAAATCAGAGTTAATGTTTCAGGTGCAGTGACTCTTCTTCAAAGCACTCTGGATGGCACGGTGGCTCAATGGTTAGCACTACTGTCTCACAGCACCAGGGATCGGGTTTGATTCTATCCTTGGGTGACTTTCTGTGTACACTTTTCACATGCTCCCTGTGTCTGCTTGGGTTTGCTCCCATAGTCCAAAGATGAGTAGGTTAGGTGGATTGGCCATGCTAAATTGTCCATAGTGTTCAGGGATGTGTAGGTTAGGTGGATTGGTCATGCTAAATTGTCCATAGTGTTCAGGGATGTGTAGGTTAGGTGAACTGGCCATGCTAAATTGCCCATAGTGTTCAGGGATGTGTAGGTTAGGTAGATTGATCATGCTAAATTGTCCATAGTGTTCAGGGATGTGTAGGTTAGGTGAACTGGCCATGCTAAATTGTCCATAGTGTTCAGGGATGTGTAGGTTAGGTGGATTGGCCATGCTAAATTGTCCATAGTGTTCAGGGATGAGTAGGTTAGGTGGATTGGTCATGCTAAATTGCCCATAGTGTTCAGGGATGTGTAGGTTAGGTGGATTAGCAATGGGAAATGCAGGGTTACAGGAATAGTGTAGGAGGTTGAGTCTGTGTAGGATGCTCTTCAAAGGGTCAGTGTGGACTCAATGGTCTGCATCCACACTGCAGTGAATCCATGCTACCAGACCTGCTGAGATTTTTCTACATTTTCTGTTTTTGATGAAAATGCATCCTTTGTTTACAATTACAATCTAGAATTTACATTTTTGTGTTAAGACATTCAACTATCATTACCATGTCTCGCAGTGATGGAAATTTCATACAGCAAAATTGCAATGACAGCATCCTCTTCCAATACCCTGTTTCTCAGGCTGAGTTTGGCATGTGTTTCAGACAATGACATTCTGGAAATTAGGAAAATTCTCAGAAGTTTAAAACATAAATGCTTTAACTGGTGCTGTAATGAAACTTTACACACTTCCATGCAATTCATTTATAATAACAAATCATGCTGCACATTATATATAGCTTTGAACCATATATAATTTGAAAACACAATTGTACATACCTTTAAAAAAGACAATTTACCTAATCAAATGATTTCTTGGAGAGTTAAACTGTAAAACAAAGCCTTAAATATTTAACTTACAATCAAATTACAAATTTGCAGTTATTATTTTGCATCCATTATGCAGAACATAGATGTAGTGTATGTTATAATTAGTATAATATGATGGAGATGTAAAGGGATGTTTCCCACGGCTGTGGGGTTCAGGACCAAGGAATATAGTTTCACAATAAAAAGCAAGTCAGTTCAGACTGATTTGTGGAGGTACTCCTCCATTCACTTCAATCACTAATATTGTCGATCCTACAGAGTAGTGGAAACTCAGTCATTAAATAAATTCAAGTTAGGCATTGATAGATTTCCAGTTACTAATTATATCATGGGATATGGGAATAGTACAGGAATATGGCATTGAGGAAGATGATCAGCCATGATCTAGGGGATGGAGCAAGTCCAACAGACTGAAAGGCCAGCTCTTACTCCAATATTTCTACAACAAATACAATTTAACATTGTGAGGAGATTATTAAAATCAGGTTTGTCTCATTTGCTGCCTGTAGTTGCTCAGAATTAATGTCTGCATGAAAGAATCAGATTTCCATCCTGGAGGCTGGTAAAGAGGCTCTGGAAATTTTCCATGTGCCCATCTCAGGAGATACTGGTTTGAGAGGAGCGATTCCCATGGCCCACAGGAGGGTGCTAGTTGAACCCAAGCCAACCACCTCTGGAGAAAGTTCCCACACAGCAACAGGGACCGCCGTATACCAAGGCGAGTTGTTTAAAAGGCTACCTCAGTATTCAATTCACTGTATCTTTATAGTGTCATTCATCCAGATATTCTTTGTCTCTTCCAGGTCTCTTGTTGCTGACGATATAAGAAAGACAGTGTTTCACCAGAACTGCCTATTCATGTTTCCTTGTGATTCTGTAGCCAGTGTGTGGTCCCCTTGTTTCAGTTACAGTATTACTTGGGACTGTCTTTCAAATCAACACAAACATCAGCAAGTCTATAAAGGAGCAAGAATCCAGGTGCCCCAGCATCTGTAAATCCATTCAAGATGGTGGCAACAGAGTAGACAGCAGTCGAGATCAGAAGAGTAGACAGCGTTTGGGATCTTAAGCCCAGGGCTCATCAATCTGTCCAAATTGTTCCCCTGTTTCTTCCTCTTTTTTTTTGAAGAGTTTAAAGTGTTTGTTTCTTCAATAAGAAAACTTAAATTGGAGAAGCTAAGAGCTGGAGCAAAGTCGGATGGAGGCTTGGGAGTAGTGCAGAGTGGGCGAGAGACCTGGAGCAGTGCAGAGTGGGCGAGAGACCTGGAGCGGTGCAGAGTGGGCTGGAGACCTGGAGCGGTGCAGAGTGGGCGAGAGACCTGGAGCGGCGCAGAGTGGGCGAGAGACCTGGAGCGGTGCAGAGTGGGCGAGAGACCTGGAGCAGTGCAGAGTGGGCTGGAGGCTTGGGAACAGTGCAGAGTGGGCGAGAGACCTGGAGCAGTGCAGAGTGGGCTAGAGACCTGGAGCAGCGCAGAGTGGGCGAGAGACCTGGAGCGGCGCAGAGTGGGCGAGAGACCTGGAGCAGTGCAGAGTGGGCGAGAGACCTGGAGCAGTGCAGAGTGGGCTGGAGGCTTGGGAACAGTGCAGAGTGGGCGAGAGACCTGGAGCAGTGCAGAGTGGGCGAGAGACCTGGAGCGGGCAGAGTGGGCGAGAGACCTGGAGCGGGCAGAGTGGGCGAGAGACCTGGAGCAGTGCAGAGTGGGCGAGAGACCTGGAGCAGTGCAGAGTGGGCTGGAGGCTTGGGAGCAGTGCAGAGTGGGCGAGAGACCTGGAGCAGTGCAGAGTGGGCTGGAGGCTTGGGAGCAGTGCAGAGTGGGCGAGAGACCTGGAGCAGTGCAGAGTGGGCTGGAGGCTTGGGAGCAGTGCAGAGTGGGCGAGAGACCTGGAGCAGTGCAGAGTGGGCTGGAGGCTTGGGAGCAGTGCAGAGTGGGCGAGAGACCTGGAGCAGTGCAGAGTGGGCGAGAGACCTGGAGCAGTGCAGAGTGGGCTGGAGGCTTGGGAACAGTGCAGAGTGGGCGAGAGACCTGGAGCAGTGCAGAGTGGGCGAGAGACCTGGAGCGGGCAGAGTGGGCTGGAGGCTTGGGAGCAGTGCAGAGTGGGCGAGAGACCTGGAGCAGTGCAGAGTGGGCGAGAGACCTGGAGCAGTGCAGAGTGGGCTAGAGACCTGGAGCAGTGCAGAGTGGGCGAGAGACCTGGAGCAGCGCAGAGTGGGCTGGAGGCTTGGGAGCAGTGCAGAGTGGGCGAGAGACCTGGAGCAGTGCAGAGTGGGCTGGAGGCTTGGGAACAGTGCAGAGTGGGCGAGAGACCTGGAGCAGTGCAGAGTGGGCGAGAGACCTGGAGCAGTGCAGAGTGGGCTGGAGGCTTGGGAGCAGTGCAGAGTGGGCGAGAGACCTGGAGCAGTGCAGAGTGGGCTAGAGACCTGGAGCAGTGCAGAGTGGGCTGGAGGCTTGGGAGCAGTGCAGAGTGGGCTGGAGACCTGGAGCAGTGCAGAGTGGGCGAGAGACCTGGAGCAGTGCAGAGTGGGTGAGAGACCTGGAGCGGGCAGAGTGGGCGAGAGACCTGGAGCAGTGCAGAGTGGGCGAGAGACCTGGAGCAGCGCAGAGTGAGCGAGAGACCTGGAGCAGTGCAGAGTGGGCTGGAGACCTGGAGCAGTGCAGAGTGGGCTGGAGACCTGGAGCAGTGCAGAGTGGGCTGGAGGCCTGGAGCGGGCAGAGTGGGCTGGAGTCCTGGAGCGGGCAGAGTGGGCGAGAGACCTGGAGCAGTGCAGAGTGGGCTGGAGACCTGGAGCAGTGCAGAGTGGGCGACAGACCTGGAGCAGTGCAGAGTGGGCTGGAGGCTTGGGAGCAGTGCAGAGTGGGCGAGAGACCTGGAGCAGTGCAGAGTGGGCTGGAGACCAGGAGCAGTGCAGAGTGGGCGAGAGACCTGGAGCAGTGCAGAGTGGGCTGGAGGCCTGGAGCGGGCAGAGTGGGCGAGAGACCTGGAGCAGCGCAGAGTGGGCTGGAGTCCTGGAGTGGTGCAGAGTGGGAGGGAGACCTGGAGCAGTGCAGAGTGGGCTGGAGGCCTGGAGCAGGGCAGAGTAGGCTGGAGGCCTGGAGCGGGTCAGAGTAGGCTGGAGACCTAGAGTGGTGTGGGCTGGAGTGGAGCAGAGTAGGCTACAGGCCTGGAGTGGTGCGGAGTGGGCTGGAGGACTGGAGCGGAGCTGAGTCAGCTGGAGGTCTAGAGCGGAGCAGAGTGTGCTGGGGGCCTGGAGTGGAGCCAGGTGGGCTGGAGACCTGGAGCAGTGCAGGGTGGGCTGGAGACCTGGAGCGGAGCAGAGTGGACTAGAGGCCTGGAGCGGAGCAGGGTGGACTGGAGGTCTGGAGCGGTACGGAGTGGGCTGGAGTTCTGGAGTGGCATGGAGTTGGCCAGAGGCCTGGAGCGGGTCAGAGTGGATGGAGGCCTGGAGTGGAGCAGAGTGGGCTGGAGACCTGGAGCAGTGCAGAGTGAGCCGCAGCCCTGGAGCGGTCCAGAGTGGGCTGGAGTGCTGGAGTGGTGAGGAGTAGGCTGAAGTGGAGCAGAGTGGGCCGGAGGCCTGGAGTGGAGTGGGCTGGAGGCCTGGAGTGGGGCAGGGTGGGCTGGAGGCCTGGAGCGGAGAATGGTGGGCTGGAGGCTGGAGCGGTGTGGAGTGGGCTGGAGGCCTGGAGCGGGCGGAGTAGGCTGGAGGTCTGAGCAGAGCAGGGTGGGCTGTAGGCCTGGAGCGGAGCAGCGTGGACAGGAGGCATGGAGCAGAGCAGATTGGGCCAGAAGCCTCCAGCGGGCCAGTGAGGGCTGGAGGCCTGGAACGGTGTGGAGTGGGCTGGAGACCTGGATGGTTTGGAGTGTGCTGGAGGCCTGGAGCAGAGCAGGGTGGACTGGAGGCCTGGAGTGGAGCAGGGTGGGCTGGAGGCATTGTGCAGAGCGGATTGGGCCAGAAGCCTGGAGCGGGCCAGTGAGGGCTGGAGGTCTGGAGTGGGCTGGAGACGTGCGGAGTGGGCTGGAGTGGAGCAGAACGGGCTGGAGACCTGGAGCGGGGCAGAGTGGGCTGGAGGCCTGGTGCAGATCAGAGTGGGCAAGAGGCCTGCAGCGGAGCAGTGTGGGGTGGAGGCCTGGAGCAGTGCAGAGTGGACTGGAGGCGTGGAGTGGAGCAAGGTGGACTGGAGACCTGGAGCAGTACGGAGTGTGCTGGAGGCCTGGAGCGGACCACGGTGGGCTGGAGGCCAGGAGAGGAGCATTGTGTGCTGGAGACCTGGAGCGGTGCAGAGTGGGCCAGAGGCCTGCAGCAGTGAGGAGTGGGGCGGAGGCCTGGAGCAGTGAGGAGTGGGCCGTAGGCCTGCAGCAGTGCGGAGTGGGCTGGAGGCCTGGAGCGTTACGAAGTGGTTTGGAGGCCTGGAGCAGAGCAGGGTGGGCCGGAGGCCTGCAGCAGTGCAGAGTGGACCGGAGACCTGGAGCGGTGCCGAGTGTGCCGAAGTCCTGGAGCGGTGCAGAGAGGGCTGGAGGCCTGGAGTGGAGCAGGGAGGGCTGGAGGCCTGGAGCGGAGCAGGGTGGTCTGGAGGCCTGGGGTGGAGCAGAATGGGCTGGAGGCCTGGAGTGGAGCAGAATGGGCTGGCGGCCTGGAGCGTAGCAGGGTGAGCTGGTGGCCTGGAGTGGAGCAGGGTGGTCTGGAGGCCTGGAGCAGTGCGGAGTGCGTCGGAGGCCTGGAGTAGTGTGCAGTGGGCCGCAGTTCTGGAGTGGGCCAGTGATGGCTGGAGGCCTGGAGCATTGTGCAGTGGGCTGGAGACCTGGAGTGGTGGGGAATGGGCTGGAGTGGAGCAGAGTGGGCTGGAAGCCTGGAGCAGTGAGGAGTGACTGGAGGCCTGGAGTGGAGCAGGATGGGCTGAAGGCCTGGAGAGGAGCAGAGTGGGCTGGAGGCCTGGAGTGGACCGGAGTGGAGTGGGCTGGAGGCCTAGTGTGGTGTAGAATCAGCTGGAGGCCTGGAGCAGTGCGGAGCGAGCTGGAGCAGAGTGGGCTGGTAGCCTGCAGCGGTGTGGGCTGGAGGCCTGGAGCAGTGCAGAGTGGGCTGGAGGCCTGGAGTGGACCAGGGTGGGCTGGAGGCCTGGAGCAGTGCAGAGTGAGCTGGAGCAGAGTGGGCTGGTAGCCTGCAGCGGTGTGGGCTGGAGGCCTGGAGCAGTGCAGAGTGGGCTGGAGGCCTGGAGTGGACCAGGGTGGGCTGGAGATCTGGAGCGGTGCAGAGTGGGCCAGAGGCCTGCAGCAGTGTAGAGTGGGCTGGAGGCCTAGAGTGTTACGGAGTCGTTGGGAGGCCTGGAGCAGAGCAGGGTGGGCTGGAGACCTGGAGCGGAGCAGAGTGGGCTGGAGGCAAGGAGCGAAGCATTGTGTGCTGGAGACCTGCAGCAGTGCAGAGTGGGCTTGAGGCCTGGAGCAGAGCAGAGAGGGCTGGAGGCCTGGAGAGGTGCGGAGTGGGCAGGAGGCCTGGAGAGGTGCGGAGTGGGCCGGAGGCCTGGAGCAGGGCAGGGTGGACTGGAGGCCTGGAGTGGAGCAGAATGGGCTGGAGGCCTGGAGAGGTGCGGAGTGGGCCAGAGGCCTGGAGCAGGGCAGGCTGGACTGGAGGCCTGGAGCGGAGCAGGGAGGACTGGAGGCTTGGAGCGGAGAAGGGTTGGCCGGAGGTCTGGAGCGGTGCAGAGTATGCCGCAGCCCAGTAGTGGTGCGGAGTGGACCGGTGACCTGGAGCGGTGCCGAGTGTGCTGTTGGCCTGGAGCACACCAGGATGCGCTGGAAGCATGGAGTGGGCCACAGTCCTGATGCGGGCCAGAATGGGCTGGAGGCCTGGAGTGGTGTGGAGTGGGCTGGAGTGGAGCAGAGTGAGCTGGAGGCCTGGAGCGGGCAGAGTGGGCTGGAGGCCTGGAATCGAGCAGAGTGGGCTGGAGGCCTGGAGCAGTGCAGAGTGGGCTGGTGGCCGGAGAGGTGCAGAGTGAGCCGGCGGCCTGGAGCAGGGCAGAGTGGGCAGGAGTCCTGGAGCATAGCAGGGTGAGCTGGAGGCCTGGAGTGGAGCAGGGTGGGCTGGAGATCTGGAGCGGAGCAGCGTGGACTGGAGGCCTGGAATGGAGCAGAGTGGGCTGGAGGCCTAGAGCAGTGCGAAGTGGGTCGGAGGCCTGGAGCGGTGCGGAGTGGGCCGCAGTTCTGGAGTGGGCCAGTGTGGGCTGGAGGCCTGGAGCGTTGTGCAGTGGGCTGGAGACCTGGAGTGGTGCGGAGTGGGCATGAGTGGAGCAGAGTGGGCTGGAAGCCTGGAGCAGTGCGGAGTGGGCTGGAGGCCTGGAGCGGAGGAGGGTGGGCTGGAGGCCTGGAGTGGGGCAGAGTGGGCTGGAGACCTGGAGCGGTGCCGAGTGTGCTGCAGTCCTGGAGCGGTGCGGAGTGGGCTGGAGGCCTGAAGCGGAGCAGAGTGGGCTGGAGGCATGGAGCGGAGAATGGTGGGCTCAAGGCCTGGAGTGGACCAGGGTGGACTAGAGGCCAGGAGCAGAGCATTGTGTGCTGGAGACCTGGAGCGGTGCAGAGTGGGCCAGAGGCCTGCAGCAGTGAGGAGTGGGCTAGAGGCCTGGAGCGTTACGGAGTCGTTTGGAGGCCTGGAGCAGGGCAGGGTAGACTGGAGGCCTGGAGCGAAGCATTGTGTGCTGGAGACCTGGAGCGGTGCAGAGTGGCCCAGAGGCCTGCAGCAGTAAGGAGTGGGCCGGAGGCCTGGAGCAGTGAGCAGTGGGCCGTAGGCCTGCAGCAGTGCAGAGAGGGTTGGAGGCTTGGAGCGTTACGGAGTGGTTTGGAGGCCTGGAGCAGAGCAGGGTGGACTTGAGGCCTGGAGCAGAGCAGAGTGGGCTCGAGGCCTAGAGAGGTGCGGAGTGGGCAGGAGGCCTGGAGAGGTGTGGAGTGGGCCGGAGGCCTGGAGCAGGGCAGAGTGGACTGGAGGCCTGGAGCGGAGCAGGGAGGCCTGGAGCGGTGCAGAGTATGCCGCAGCCCAGTAGCAGTACGGAGTGGACCGGTGACCTGGAGAATTGCTGAGTGTGCTGCAGTCCTGGAGCAGTACAGTGTGCTGGAGGCCTGGAGCACAGCAGGATGCGCTGGAAGCATGGAGCGGTGTGGAGTGGGCCGCAGCTCTGATGCGGGCCAGAATGGGCTGGAGTAAAAAGTGAGGTCTGCAGATGCTGGAGATCAGAGCTGAAAATGTGTTGCTGGTTAAAGCACAGCAGGTCAGGCAGCATCCAAGGAACAGGAGATTCGATGTTTCGGGCAAAAGCCCTTCTTCAGGAATGAGGAGAGTGTGCCAGGCAGGCTAAGATAAAAGGTAGGGAGGAGGGACTTGGGGGGGGGGCGATGGAGATGTGATAGGTGGAAGGAGGTCAAGGTGAGGGTGATAGGCCGGAGTGGGGTGGGGGCGGAGAGGTCAGGAAGAGGATTGCAGGTTAGGAGGGCGGTGCTGAGTTTGAGGGATTCAACTGAGACAAGGTGGGGGGAGGGGAAATGAGGAAACTGGAGAAATCTGAGTTCATCCCTTGTGGTTGGAGGGTTCCCAGGCGAAAGATGAGGCGCTCCTCCTCCAGCCGTCGTGTTGTTATGTTCTGCCGGTGGAGGAGTCCAAGGACCTGCATGTCCTCGGTGGAGTGGGAGGGAGAGTTAAAGTGTTGAGCCACGGGGTGGTTGGGTTGGTTGGTCCGGGCGTCCCTGAGGTGTTCCCTGAAGCGTTCCGCAAGTAAGCGGCCTGTCTCCCCAATATAGAGGAGGTCACATCGGGTGCAGCGGATGCAGTAGATGATGTGTGTGGAGGTGCAGGTGAATTTATGGCAGATATGGAAGGATCCCTTGGGGCCTTGGAGAGAGGTAAGGGGGGAGGTGTGGGTGCAAGTTTTGCATTTCCTGCGGTTGCAGGGGAAGGTGCCGGGAGTGGAGGTTGGGTTGGTGGGGGGTGTGGACCTGACGAAGGAGTCACGAAGGGACACGAACGGGCTGGAGGCCTGGAGCGGTGTGGAGTGGGCTGGAGGCCTGGTGTGGTGTGGAGTGGGCTGTAGTGGAGCAGAGTGGGCCAGAAGCCTGGAATCGAGCAGAGTGGGCTGGACGCCTGGAGCGGAGCAGAGTGGGCTGCAGGCCTGGTGTGGAGCAGAGTGGGCTGGAGGCCTGGAGCGGAGCAGAGTGGGCAGGAGGTCTAGTGCAATGTGGAATGTGCTGGAGGCCTAGAGTGGTGTGGGCTTGAGTGGTGCGGAAAGAGCTGGAGGCCTGGAGTGGTGCGGAGTGGGCTGGAGCAGAGTGGGCTGGTGGCCTGGAGTGGTGTGGATTGGAGGCCTGGAGTGGTGCGGAGCAGGCTGGTGCAGAGTGGGCTGGAGGCCTGGAGGGTTTTGGAGTGGGCTGAAGGCCTAGTGTGGTGCAGAGTGGGCTGTAGTGGAGCAGAATGGGCTGGAGGCCTGGAGCGTAGCAGGGTGAGCTGGAGGCCTGGAGTGGAGCAGAGTGGGCTGGAGGCCTGGTGCGGAGCAGCATGGACTGGAGGCCCGGAATGGAGCAGAGTGGGCTGGAGCAGAGTGGGCAGGAGGTCTAGTGCAATGTGGAATGCGCTGGAGGCCTAGAGTGGTGTGGGCTTGAGTGGTGCGGAAAGAGCTGGAGGCCTGGAGTGGTGCGGAGTGAGCTGGAGGCCTGGAGTGGTGCCGAGTGGGCTGGAGGCCTGGAGTGGTGCGGAGTGGGCTGGAGGCCTGGAGCGGAGCAGGGTGGGCTGGAGGTCTGCAGTAGACCGGAGCGGAGTGGGCTGAAGGCCGAGTGTGGTGCAGAATCAGCTGGAGGCCTGGAGCAGTGCGGAGCGGGCTGGAGCAGAGTGGGCTGGAGGCCTGGAGCGTGCTGGAGCAGAGTGGGCTGGTAGCCTGCAGCGGTGTGTGCTGGAGGCATGGAGCAGTGCAGAGTGGGCTGGAGGGCTGGAGCGGACCAGGGTGGACTGGAGGCCAGGAGCGGAGCATTGTGTGCTGGAGACCTGGAGCGGTGCAGAGTGCACCAGAGGCCTGGAGCAGTGAGGAGTGGGCCGTAGGCCTGCAGCAGTGCAGAGTGGGCTGGAGGCCTGGAGCGTTTCAGAGTGGTTTGGAGGCCTGAAGCAGAGCAGGGTGGGCCGGTGGCCTGGAGTAGAGCAGGGTGGGCTGGAGGCCTGGAGGGTGTGGAGTGGGCTCGAGGCCTGGAATGGAGCAGGGTGGGCCGGAGGCCCGGAGCGGAGTGGAGTGGGCTCGAGGCCTGGAGCAGAGCAGGGTTGTCTGGAGGCCTGGAGCGGACCACCGTGGACCAGAGGCCTGGAGCAGAGAATGGTGGGCTGGAGCGGAGCAGAGTGGGCTGGAGACATGGAGTGGAGAATGGTTGGCTGGAGGTCTGGAGTGGACCAGGGTGGACTGGAGACCTGAAGTGGAGCAGGGTGGGATGGAGGCCTGGAGCGGTGCAGAGTGGGCAACAGGCCTGGGGTGGTGCAGAGTAGACTGGAGCCCTGGAGCGGTATAGAGAGGGCTGGAGCGGACCAGGGTGGGCTGGAGGCTAGGAGCGGAGCATTGTGTGCTGGAGACCTGGAGCAGTGCAGAGTGGGCCAGAGGCCTGGAGCAGGGCCGGGTGGACTGGAGGCCTGGAGCGGAGCAAGGTTGTCCGGAGGCTTGGAGCTTTTGATTAGATTAGATTACTTACAGTGTGGAAACAGGCCCCTCGGCCCAACCGTCGACACTGACCTTCCGAAGAGAAACCCACCCAGACCCATTTCCCTCTGACTAATGCACATAACACTACAGGCAATTTAGCATGGCCAATTCACCTGACCCGCACATCTTTGGACTGTGGGAGGAAACTGGAGCACCCGGAGGGAACCCACGCTGACACGGGGAGAACGTGCAAACTCCACACAGTCAGTCGCCTGATGTGGGAATTGAACCCAGGTCCCTGGCGCTGTGAGGCAGCAGTGCTAACCACTGTGCCACCGTGCCGCCCACCGTGTGGAGTATGCCGCAGCCCCGTAGCGGTGCGGAGTGGACCGGAGACCTGGAGCGGTGCCGAGTGTGCTGCAGTCCTGGAGTGGTGCAGAGTGTGCTGGAGGCCTGGAGCACAGCAGGATGGGCTGGAAGCATGGAGCGGTGTGCAGTGGGCCGCAGCCCTGAAGCGGGCCAGAGAGGGCTGGAGGCCTGGTGTGGTGCAGAGTGGGCTGTAGTGGAGCAGAATGGGCTGGAGCATTGTGAGTGGGCTGGAGGCCTGGAGTGGAGCAGAGTGGGCTGGAGGCCAGGAGTGGAGCAGAGTGGGCTGGAGGCCTGGAGCGTTGTGGAGTGGGCTGGAGACCTGGAGTGGAGCAGAGTGGGCTGGAGGCCTGGAGCGTAGCAGGGTGGGCTGGAGACCTGGAGCAGTGCAGAGTGGGCCAGCGGCCTGGAGCAGTGCAGAGTGGGCCGGCGGCCTGGAGCAGTGCAGAGTGGGCCGGCGGCCTGGAGCAGTGCAGAGTGGGTCGGCGGCCTGGAGCAGGGCAGAGTGGGCTGGAGGACTGGAGTGGTGTGGGCTGGACGCCTGGAGCGATGTAGAGTGGGATGGAGGCCTGGATTGGGCTGGAGGCCTGGAGTGAATTAGAGTGGACTGGAGACCTAGACCGGTGCGGAATGGGCTGTAGGCCTGGAGCGGTGCGGAGTGGGCTGGAGACCTGGAGCGGAGCAGAATGGGCTGGAGGCCTGGAGCGTTGTGGAGTGGGCTGGAGGCTTGGAGTGGAGCAGGGTGGGCTGGAGGCATGGAGTGGAGCAGCGTGGACTAGAGGCCTGGAGCAGAGCAGCGTGGACTGGAGGCCTGGAATGGAGCAGAGTGGGCTGGAGGCCTGGAGCGGAGCAGAATGGGCTGGAGGCCTGGAGCGGAGCAGGGTGGTCTCGAGGCCTGGAGTGGTGCGGAGTGGGCCGGCTGCCTGGAATAGTGCGGATTGGGCCACAGTTCTGGAATGGGCCAGTGTAGGCTGGAGGCCTGGAGCGTTGTGCAGTGGGCTGGAGCCTGGAGCAGTGTGGAGTGGGCTGGAGGCCTGGAGCGGAGCAGGGTGGGCTGGAGGCCTGGAGCGGTGCATAGTGGGCCGGAGGCCTTGAGCCGTGAGGAGTGCGTTGGAGGCCTGGAGCGGAGCAGAGTGGGCTGGCGGCCTGGAGCAGGGCAGAGTGGGCCTGAGGCCTGGAGCAGAGCAGAATGGGCTGGAGACCTCGAGCAGAGCAGAGTGGGCTGGAGGCCTGCAGCAGGGCAGGGTGGGCTGGAGGCCTGGAGCAGTGTAGAGTTGCCTGGAGGCATGGAACGGAGCAAGGTGGGCCGGAGACCTGGAGCGGTGTGGAGTGGGCTAGAGACCTGGTGGTGAGGAGTGGGCTGGAGTGGAGCAGAGTGGGCTGGAGGCTGGAGCAGCGCAGAGTGGTCTGGTGGTCTGGAGCAAAGCAGAGTTGGCTGGAGGCCTGGTGCAGAGCAGAGTTGGCTAGAGGCCTGGAGCAGAGCAGAGTGGGCTGGAGGCCTGGAGCAGAGCAGAGTGGGCTAGAGGCCTGCAGCGGAGCAGGGTGTGCTGGTGGCCTGGAGCGGTGCAGAGTGGGCCGGAGGCCTGGAGCGGAGCAGAGTGGGCCGGACACCTGGAGCGGAGCAAGGTGAGCTGGAGACCTGGAGCAGTGTGGAGTGGGCTGGAGGCCTACAGCACGGCAGGGTGGGCTGGAGGCCTGGAGCGGAGCAGAGTGGGCCGGACGCCTGGAGCGGAGCAAGGTGAGCTGTAGACCTGGAGCAGTGCGGAGTGGGCTGGAGGCCTGCAGTAGGGCAGGGTGTGCTGGTGGCCTGGAGCAGTGCAGAGTGGGCCGGAGGCCTGGAGCGGAGCAGAGTGGGCCGGACACCTGGAGCGGAGCAAGGTGAGCTGGAGACCTGGAGCAGTGCGGAGTGGGCTAGAGGCCTACAGCACGGCAGGGTGGGCTGGAGGCCTGGAGCGGAGCAAGGTGAGCTGTAGACCTGGAGCAGTGCGGAGTGGGCTGGAGGCCTGCAGTAGGGCAGGGTGTGCTGGTGGCCTGGAGCAGTGCAGAGTGGGCCGGCGGCCTGGAGCAGGGCAGAGTGGGCCCGAGACCTGGAGCAGAGCAGGGTGGGCTGGAGGCCTGGAGCAGAGCAGAGTGGGCCGGACGCCTGGAGCGGAGCAAGGTGAGCTGTAGACCTGGAGCAGTGCGGAGTGGGCTGGAGGCCTGCAGTAGGGCAGGGTGTGCTGGTGGCCTGGAGCAGTGCAGAGTGGGCCGGAGGCCTGGAGCGGAGCAGAGTGGGCCGGACACCTGGAGCGGAGCAAGGTGAGCTGGAGACCTGGAGCAGTGCGGAGTGGGCTAGAGGCCTACAGCACGGCAGGGTGGGCTGGAGGCCTGGAGCGGAGCAGAGTGGGCCAGACGCCTGGAGCGGAGCAAGGTGAGCTGTAGACCTGGAGCAGTGCGGAGTGGGCTGGAGGCCTGCAGTAGGGCAGGGTGTGCTGGTGGCCTGGAGCAGTGCAGAGTGGGCCGGCGGCCTGGAGCAGGGCAGAGTGGGCCCGAGACCTGGAGCAGAGCAGGGTGGGCTGGAGGCCTGGAGCAGAGCAGAGTCGGCTGGATGTCTGGAGTGGAGCAGAGTGGGCTCGAGGCCTGGAGCGGAGCAGGGTGAGCTGGAGACCTGGTGCGGTGCGGAGTGGGCCGGAGGTCTTGAGTGGTGAGGAGTGTGCTGGAGGCCTGGACCAGAGCAGAATGGGCTGGAGACCTGCAGTGGTATGGAGTGGGCTGGAGTGGAGCGGAATGGGATGGAGGCCAGGTGCAGTGCGGAATGGGCTGGAGGCCTGGAGCAGAGCAGAGTGGGCTGGAGGCCTGTAGCGGAGCAGGGTGTGCTGGTGGCCTGGAGCAGTGCAGAGTGGGCCAGCGGCCTGGAGCAGTGCAGAGTGGGCCGGCGGCCTGGAGCAGTGCAGAGTGGGCCGGCGGCCTGGAGCAGTGCAGAGTGGGCCGGCGGCCTGGAGCAGGGCAGAGTGGGCTGGAGGCCTGGAGCAGGGCAGAGTGGGCTGGAGGCCTGGAGCAGAGCAGAGTCGGCTGGAGGCCTGCAGCGGAGCAGGGTGGGCTGGAGTTCTGGAGTGGTGCGGAGTGGACTGGAGGCCTGTAGAGGTGTAGAGTGGGCCGGTGGTCTGGAGCAGGGCAGAGTGGTCCCGAGACCTGGAGCGGAGCAGAGTGTGCTGGAGACGTGGACCGGAGCAGGGTGGGTTGGAGACCTGGAGTGGTATGGAGTGGGCTGGAGTGGAGTGGAATGGGATGGAGGCCTGGGGCAGTGTGGAGTGGGCTGGAGGCCTGGAGCAGAGCAGGGTGGCTGGAGGCCTGGAGTGGAGCAGAGTGGGCTGGAGGCCTGGAGCAGTCCAGAGCGGGCTGGAGCAGAGCGGGCTGGAGGCCTAGTGCGGTGCGGAATGGGCTGGAGACCTGGAGTGGTGCAGAGTCAGCTGGAGGTCAGGAGCGGAGCAGGTTGGGCTTGAGGCCTGGAGCGGAGCAGAGTGGGCTGGAGGACTGGAGTGGTGTGGGCTGGAGGCCTGGAGCGATGTAGAGTGGGATGGAGGCCTGGATTGGGCTGGAGACCTGGAGTGAATTGGAGTGGGCTGGAGACCTAGTCCGGTGCGGAATGGGCTGTAGGCCTGGAGCGGTGCGGAGCGGGCTGGAGCAGAGTGGGCTCGAGGCCTCGTGCGGTGCGGAATGGGCTGGAGGCCTGAAGTGGTGTGGGCTGGAGGCTTTCAGTGGTGTGGGTTGGAGGCCTGGATCGCAGCAGGGTGGGCTGGAGGCCTGGAGTGGGCTGGAAGCCTAGAGCAGAGCAGAGTGGGCTGGAGGCCTGGAGCAGAGCAGGGTGGCTGGAGGCCTGGAGTGGAGCAGAGTAGGCTGGAGGCCTGGAGCAGTCCAGAGCGGGCTGGAGCAGAGCGGGCTGGAGGTCTAGTGCGGTGCGGAATGGGCTGGAGGACTGGAGCAGTGCAGAATGGGCTGCAGACCTGGAGTGGTGCAGAGTCAGCTGGAGGTCAGGAGCGGAGCAGGTTGGGCTTGAGGCTTGGAGTGGAGCAGAGTGGGCTGGAGGACTGGAGTGGTGTGGGCTGTAGGCCTGGAGCGGTGCGGAGTGGGCTGGAGACCTGGAGCGGAGCAGAATGGGCTGGAGGCCTGGAGCGTTGTGGAGTGGGCTGGAGGCTTGGAGCGGAGCAGGGTGGGCTGGAGGCCTGGAGCGGTGCATAGTGGGCCGGAGGCCTTGAGCCGTGAGGAGTGCGCTGCGGAGTGGGCTGGAGACCTGGAGCGTAGCAGAATGGGCTGGAGGCCTGGAGCGTTGTGGAGTGGGCTGGAGGCTTGGAGTGGAGCAGGGTGGGCTGGAGGCATGGAGTGGAGCAGCGTGGACTAGAGGCCTGGAGCAGAGCAGCGTGGACTGGAGGCCTGGAATGGAGCAGAGTGGGCTGGGGGCCTGGAGCGGAGCAGGGTGGTCTGGAGGCCTGGAGTGGTGCGGAGTGGGCCACAGTTCTGGAATGGGCCAGTGTAGGCTGGAGGCCTGGAGCGTTGTGCAGTGGGCTGGAGCCTGGAGCAGTGTGGAGTGGGCTGGAGGCCTGGAGCGGAGCAGGGTGGGCTGGAGGCCTGGAGCAGGGCAGAGTGGGCTGGAGGCCTGGAGCAGAGCAGAGTCGGCTGGAGGCCTGCAGCGGAGCAGGGTGGGCTGGAGTTCTGGAGTGGTGCGGAGTGGACTGGAGGCCTGTAGAGGTGTAGAGTGGGCCGGTGGTCTGGAGCAGGGCAGAGTGGTCCCGAGACCTGGAGCGGAGCAGAGTGTGCTGGAGACGTGGACCGGAGCAGGGTGGGTTGGAGACATGGAGTGGGCTGGAGTGGAGTGGAATGGGATGGAGGCCTGGGGCAGTGCGGAGTGGGCTGGAGGCCTGGAGCAGAGCAGGGTGGCTGGAGGCCTGGAGTGGAGCAGAGTGGGCTGGAGGCCTGGAGCAGTCCAGAGCGGGCTGGAGCAGAGCGGGCTGGAGGCCTAGTGCGGTGCGGAATGGGCTGGAGACCTGGAGTGGTGCAGAGTCAGCTGGAGGTCAGGAGCGGAGCAGGTTGGGCTTGAGGCCTGGAGCGGAGCAGAGTGGGCTGGAGGACTGGAGTGGTGTGGGCTGGAGGCCTGGA